>NW_027286874.1:105432953-105435453 GCF_022747635.1 Hetaerina americana | reverse complement strand
CACACACACACACACACACACACACACACACACACACACACACACACACACACACACACACACACACACACACACACACACACACACACACACACACACACACACACACACACACACACACACACACACACACACACACACACACACACACACACACACACACACACACACACACACACACACACACACACACACACACACACACACACACACACACACACACACACACACACACACACACACACACACACACACACACACACACACACACACACACACACACACACACACACACACACACACACACACACACACACACACACACACACACACACACACACACACACACACACACACACACACACACACACACACACACACACACACACACACACACACACACACACACACACACACACACACACACACACACACACACACACACACACACACACACACACACACACACACACACACACACACACACACACACACACACACACACACACACACACACACACACACACACACACACACACACACACACACACACACACACACACACACACACACACACACACACACACACACACACACACACACACACACACACACACACACACACACACACACACACACACACACACACACACACACACACACACACACACACACACACACACACACACACACACACACACACACACACACACACACACACACACACACACACACACACACACACACACACACACACACACACACACACACACACACACACACACACACACACACACACACACACACACACACACACACACACACACACACACACACACACACACACACACACACACACACACACACACACACACACACACACACACACACACACACACACACACACACACACACACACACACACACACACACACACACACACACACACACACACACACACACACACACACACACAAGGGGGCAAGGGGGCAAGCCCTGCTTGAGGCTTGGTCGGCTCTAGATGTGGTCCTACTCAACACAGGTAGTGAGCCCACCTTCGTCAAGGGAGAGTCCTCATCTATAGTTGACCTCACCTTTGTGAGCAGTAGTCTAGTGAAGGGAGATCGTTTCTCGTGGAAGGTGCAGGACATTTACACCCACAGTGATCATCAGGCCATACTGTGGGAGATAAACGAGGATGCGAAGCGAGGGGCGAAACCACCAAGATCGAACTCAAGGGGCTGGAGAGCCAAGCTGTTTGAAGCTGATCTCTTTTGCGAGGCGTTGAACACTAGTCCTGTGAATTATGGAGACGCGACGGAAAAGGTGGAGGAGGTCATGCGAAGGGTTACTGAAGCTTGTGATGTAACTATGCCGCGGAAGAAATATAATGACAGTCGACCTCCGGTACACTGGTGGAGCGAAGGGATTGCAAGTCTTCGAAGTAAGTGTCACCGGGCCCGCAGACTAGCTCAACGGGCCCGAGGGAAGTCCACGTTTGCCACAATGGAGGAAAAGTTCAAGGACGCTAGAAGAGAACTCAAAAAGGCCATCAAGGAAGCCAAAACCGAGAGCTGGAAAGAGCTTATCAGTGAGGTTGACAGCGACCCGTGGGGCAGGCCATATAAGGTTGTCATGAGTCGATTGAAGAGCCAGCCCATGCCATCGCCTACCTGTCCAGTGCTACTCGGGAAAATTGTATCAACTCTGTTCCCAGAACAGAAAGAGGAGAGTTATGATATCGAGGAGAAGGCAGACGGGGAAATTCCAGCCATCACGGAAGAGGAGATGCTCACTGCAACAGCAAGGGTGAAAAACAACAAAGCTCCTGGCATTGACGGAATCCCAAACGTGGCCCTGAAGATAGCCATCAAGGCTGCACCTGCGATGTTCCTCGATATGTATAATGCATGTCTCAAGGAAGGAACATTCCCGGATAAATGGAAATGGCAGAGACTAGTTCTACTGCCTAAAGGAAAAAAGCCTCCGGAAGAACCATCATCGTATCGTCCGCTCTGTATGTTGGACACGGTTGGAAAGGTCTTTGAAAGGATCATTTATAATAGGATCGAGGAAGTCGTGGATCCCTTGCTGGCGGAAACCCAGTATGGGTTTAGAAAATCCCGCTCTACGTTGGATGCCATAAGCGAGGTGGTCAGTACTGCAAGGGACGCAATATCAGGAAAAAGGTATGCAAGAGGCTCCAAGCAGTACTGCTTGATTGCCACACTTGATATCAAAAATGCCTTTAATTCAGCGAGTTGGAAGTGTGTCATGGAGGCTCTAAAGGAGTTTAATGTTCCATGGTGTCTTCGGAGGATGGTGGCGAGTTACCTGAATAACAGGTTTCTAGTGTACAACACAGAAGACGGACCGAAGACGTATAGAGTGACTGGAGGGGTTCCCCAGGGCTCAGTACTGGGGCCTCTCCTGTGGAACATCCTCTACAATTCGGTACTGCTGCTGAGACTACCGCGCGAGGTGCGCCTCGTGGCATTCG
>NW_027286874.1:105237953-105427953 GCF_022747635.1 Hetaerina americana | reverse complement strand
TACGATAAGATGTGTGTATACTTAATGAATCATCCCCTGCCACTCACCCGAGCGGTGTCTTCCATGGGTGTGCACGTAGAAATACAATTTTCAAGATATACGAGGTCTGTGCAATAAATACGCGAACTGGTACAATCAGGCGGCCATGACCCGGATTATAGCCCCGCCCACTAGTTGCGCCAGTTACCTGACACCTAGTTAGCCGTCTGTGCTTGGCGGATCGTCGAGCTGTGCGTATGGTGCCAGTTATGTTAGTTTCTGTTGTCCTCGTTCTTACTGTTTGTCGGAAATGGAAATTGACGAAATCACGGAGTAACGAATCAACATCAAATTTTCGGTGAAGTGCGGTAAAAGGTATCAAGATATCACTGAAATGTTCACAGCTGTTTGCGGTGATAATGCTCTGAAGGAAAACATCCGTTTTCAAGTGGATTAAATCAAACCAAAAAAATCAAGAAAAAGCTGAAGGAAAATCAAAGTCATATCCCTGGCTTTCTATGATATCGAAGGTGTTGTTCATCATGAATTTGTTCATGAAGAACAAACAGAAATGCTGAGTTCTACCTTCCTATATTTCTCAAGCGTTTCAGAGATCGCGTTTGTCGTGTGCAACCAAATTTGACTCTAGGCGATGGATGGATGGATTTTCCCCCGCCACACGCCCTTGCGGCGGCTTGCGGGGTATTATGTATTATGTAGATGGATGGATCCTTCACCATGACAATGCACCTGCACATTCGGTATTGATTGTTCGCCAGTTGCTGGCAAAAAGTTCACTCACCATCCTTGATCATCCTCCTTATTCGCTGGATCTCGCCCCCTGCGACTTTTTCCTATTCCCAAAATGCAAAAATGTGATGTGAGGACATGACTGGGAGGATGTGGACACAATAAAGCAAGAAACGACGAGGAAACTAAATAGCCTAACTTCCGGGGAGGACTTCCAAGGGTGCTTTATAAACAGTGGAAAAGAACATGGAATAAGTGCATAGCAACGAATGGAGAATACATTGAAGAAGGGGACAAAATCGATGTAGACTAAATTTTGCAAAATAAAATTTTTATGGCCTCAGTTCGCGTATTTGTTGGACAGACCTCGTACTCACATTTATTTCAAATACTCCATCACATTATTCTATCTCTGGCGTTTATTCAAGGAATTTATTTAGTCCTTCCTCCTTTATTCCCCTTAAGGGGAATGTAGTCCTTCCCCTTGATATACATTTCACTTCGTACTTTCCTAGTCCTCCTAATCATTTAGAATGTTAAATAACATTTTCGGACTACAAAATTGCTATTGATTAATTGTTATCTTCATCAACATCTACCACCACGTAGTATCCCTCAAGCCGTCGCAAGAGCGTGTGGCGTGAGGTTTTAGGAAACCACCCGTAAAAACGAATGCAACCATATGCAAAACAATCAAAAGGATGCCATTTTACACTCATCCAGCAGAGAATGTATTCATGTAAAACCCATTTCCACTCACACAGATGCAACATATATCTAGCCACTGACATGGAATGGAAACGAATGAAGCTTGAAAGAAATGAAGGCGGATCTTTCTTTCAAACTTTAATACGACATTAAAGAACCTAGATGGTACATCTACATAATACCCCGTAAGCCACCGCAAAGGCGTGTGGAAGGGGGTGTAAGGTCACCACCGGTAAAAAGGAACAAAAAAAATGCAAAACAACACATACACGCAAAACTATACCCACAGTGGCGTATATACATTCATGCAAAAATCCCTTCATCCCACAACGCGGTAAAGCGGAGTCAGAGCAACGAAAAAAAATTAAGAAAGGTTGTGATCAGATTTTCAATAGAGTTAAAAGAGTAATGACGCAGTTTTTATGATTACATATGAACGAAAACTACAAATATATCCTGGTGAAACAAAAAGTACTATGCGCAAAGCCCTGCACACTTTTAAAACTAAAATACCATGGGAATACATGCCAATACTCGTGTCTTGAGGGAAATCCAAAGTGGTTCTGGCCTTACGTCAGAGAATTACAGGGCAAGCGCCCAAATTTACATTCTTTGATAAAAGAAAACGGCGAACTTGTTACGGCAGTACGAGATGAAATAGGCAAATACCACTCGTATAAAAAAGGAAAAGTATTAAACAAGTTTTGTCAGAGTGTTTGCATTAAAGATGGAATACAGATATCTTCCTTTGTCATAGCTTCTAAAGACTGAGTTTAATGAATGCTTTAAGCGAAAATATGTCTTAAATTTTACCTTGCGTCAATGGAGTTGGGTAATAGTGCAGCTTTTGGTGAGGCTGGATTCAGGGTTGTTTTCCCTGAGCCTTAAGTGGGGAAAGGGACGGAAAAGGGTTTGTGGGCGCTACTTGTTGCAGAGGCTCGTGGGCTTCCCTCAGGGAACTCGACCCGAAAGATGAGGTTTGAGAGAGGGGTTCTTGGGGTGGGTATATGACGGATGCAAATGCATGCTGCATGGGAATCGAAGATTCTTTTGACTGGAAGCTTTGCCTGACCCGATACCAAAGCGCCTCTTCTTTGAAGTTTTGACTTTCTTTGTAAAAATCCAGGGAAACAATCGATTCGAGTTTTACAAGATCATACTGAGCATTTTAGTAACGTATTTTTAATTACTTGTTGATTAACTATATTTAAATTACTCTGAAGTTTAAATGCTTCATTAAAAGTAAGCCCATTGCTATAGGGCATAGGGCAAGATCACGGTGGATGACGGCATGGGAGGTGAGTGGAGAGAAGAGGGGTTGTTCAAAATTGGAGAATCCGGCTGGCATTAATTAATGACTTTCCCTTCTTCGTCGGTCCCTTTGCCTCATCGATTTCCCACTCTCAATAAATAACTAGTGATATGACTCTTGGATGTATTTTTAGATTTAAGGAATCGGTCCATAAATTCTCCTCATTTCTTGTTTGGAAGGGGAAAGATATGACCACAGCATGGAACATACACGGATGACTCAAAGTCTATTTGATTTTTTTAAAAGATGAAATAACAAAACATTTATGCACGCATGTTTTCGTTCACAATTTAAAAAAATATAATTTTAAATTAATTACCCTTTAAAAATTGCACCGCCGGCAAATTTTTAAGCTAATTTTAATCAGAAAGGATACAGTTTTTTTGATTATTTATTATTCAAAATTATGTTTTTCAGAGCAAAAGCGCATAGCACGATGTTATATTTACAACTTCTATTTATTATGACTCACACATTAATTAGATGATTGCTTTCGTGTTTTATCTGTATTCAAGCAGAAAAATGCCTTCCTTCTACGCAAAATATCGACATTTCGACGAGCAAGCAGTCATTCATTAGGAAATTTCGGAAAATCGAAAAAAATCACCTTTGACCTTTGAACTCGCATTTTCAAAAAGAAAGGGGAATGCATTTTTTTCAAAATGTACATCATTCTTCGTCAAATCTCTGTTAAAGCAAACATTGAAAACATTTTTAATAATTCATGACATATTATGGATAGAAATTTAGGTTTTAACGATAAGTCAGATGAAAATAATATCTTGTTTAATTCAATACAATAATTAGTTCTTTTATCATTTCATATCGTATTCGAAAAATGTTCACAATTTTTGGAAACTTCCCTTAGAACTCATCAATGTGTGTGTTTCATGTTCTAAGAATTAGTGCACTCATTTGTTTTATATTTAAAGTTTAATATAAAAAAGCTAAGTTTAAATTTGGATTCGGAGCTGTGGGTATGTAGGGGAATAGTGGAATTGAAGCAAATGGGAAAGGAAATAAAATAAATGGAAGGATGCACAAAGAAAACCCTAGGCCCGGTCGATAAAGAGGGCTCGATCTTGGGATAATTTTGAATGAGGCAGAAATAGCCGATGAAGACGTATTGGGAGGCTTCAGGCTGCAATACTAAATGCTGAAGGAATAACGCTGATTAGCGGAAGTAGACGGAGGTATGGAAGGAGTTTTGGACACCATTCAAGGAGCTAAGATAGTATGTATGGATCTGGAGTCCTGGTGTTACACTAATGCACGAATTTATCGTTTCCAGTGTAATTCTAAGAAATTCTTAGTAGTGCATGGGCCACTAAGAGAAATCTAAAGCTTAGAAATAGTTTTTGGTGGGCCCGTTAAAAGAAAACATAATTCTCATCGCTAAAACTTTTAATTATAGCTGTGGCTAATTATTTTTTCGTAAATAAACATGTGATAACACATATGCATTATTTTTGATATGCGTGTCGTGTAAAAATTTTTCTTTGAGATATTATGTGCGTTTTTCCATATTATTTACGTGTTAATTATTTCGTAAATAAAAAAAAGACTCACGATAAAAGTTGGGCATTTTCCATTTGAATTAATATAATATCTACAGTGTGTACATTTACACCGATATCACGCAGTTTGGTACTTATATATCAAGTGTAGAACGAAATTACATTTATGTTTACGTTATAAATTTCTTACTGCATCCTAATGGGAAATTATTTGTTAGATGATAGTACATGTATTTGCGTGTGTGTAGAATGAAAGGATTTTTGCATGAATGTATAAGCCACTTTGGGTATAGGTTTGCATGTACAGGTATATGTTGATTTTTAATGTGGTTTTGTTCCTTTTTACGGGTGATGACCTAACACCTCCCGCCACACACCCTTGCGGCGACTTGCCGGGTATTATGTTGGTGTAGGTTTACATATGTATAAAGTTAGGCACCTGAATGGCACCTGGATGTGACGTGCGCCACTATATAGTACACCACAGTTTTCAGAAGAGAATTTCGTTTCTGTCATTCTGCAATGGGCTTCACGAAAGAAGCATTTGCTATTGTTCTCGGGCAATATACACTTTGGCGGTGGTGCCGGGAAAATTGAATTAGCACTAAATCCATCGGTAAACGACATTTACAAATCTTGAGTTGCCATTCACGATTCATGTAAGTCACTCTTCGGCGCCCATCCATGTCTTTTTCGATGCTAATGACAAATACTGGCAATGCAGGATACATTATTTTTAAGAAAAGATATTGAAATGGATTCAGGTCTTGATTTGAAGTTGAATCTTAATCATGTAACTCTTTTAAAGCCGCGATAATATTTGCTCAATACTGCGTGATACAATCGAATGATTTTTTTAAAGCAGAAATAAAGAGTAACATTTGTGGAAAAAACTGAAATTCAGCCAAAAACATTATGGACCCTTGGAAGCGTTTTCTTAATTTACGACTCTTGGGGAAATATGAGTACGTGTACCTATTTAATTGCTCCATTGCATTAATCATCAAGAACATCCATCCCAGATATTCTAAATTCCTTCAATAATGTCCTAATTCCTTTCAATCTTGTCTTCCTTGAAGAATCAAATGTGACTGACTATTTTAATTGTGTGGGACATTATTTACTGATTAACATTTTTTCGAATAAGAACATTAGGGCTAACTTGCTTAAGATTGGCTTAAATTCTAGTTCTTTATTAACGTATGTATGGTCTTCAATGTCCAAAGCTCGAAGAACGTTCCTTCTCCGAGTGAAACATCTACATCTATCTATATAGTACATCACCAGCCTCTTAGGGGCATGTGGCGAAGAGGGTTAGGTCACCATCCTGAATAAAGAATACAACCGCATGAAAAACTCACAAATTCATGCCAATCTGCATACACAAAGTCGTATATATTCATGCAAACACCTCTATTACTTACCCACGTGCAAATACATGTATTATCACCTAACGTACAAATGTACCTACGAATATACCGTCATCTACATCTACATAATACCCCGCAAGCCGTCGCAAGAGCGTGTGGTGGGGTATGCTTGGTCACCACCCGCAAAAGAGAAGAAAGCAGAATGCAAAGTCAACATATTTATGCACACCCACACCCAAAGAGGCGTATATATTCATGCAAAAACCTTCTCAATCCACACGCATGCAAATACATATACATCTACATAATATAATTTATGCCTACTCAAAGTTTAATCCTGTCCTGACTTGTAAATCAAATTTCCTTAATATTTCTATAGTGACTTATGTCTACTTCTATTATGATTCATGATTGCCCGAGAAAAGAACGAGTATTCGCATCTATCTGTACTTGAATCTATCTTCCTTACATTATATTTGTGGTCTGATCTACCCAAGTAGTTTGGAACCACCATAATTCCTTTAGTGCCATTGTTAAAATCGTTTGTTATGAACAGTAATTCAAGCCATTTTTATATATTACGTTCCTAATTCATGTTTTTCAAAAAAGCTTTTAAAAAATTACTGGAAAATAATTGACGCTCGGAATATGTTTCGTTTTCAGTGAAATCGATAAGTTGTCTACGTCCACGTACTTTTACCAAACACCAGAAAATTGTGGATCTTCAGCGAATTCAGTTCTTCAATTTCTTACTTTTAGATATCGATAGATATCCAAAGAAACTGGTGCAGTTTAAATCAATATTGTCCGAGTCTTGATGGGTGGCAATTACCCCGGAACATGGACTTAATCCCGCAGCACTTATGTTGGACGAGCATCAGCGGTGAATGAAAGGTCAATTTCGCGAATAGTATGTTGTACTGGAGAGCACAAAGCAAGCAAGCACGCACGACCACAGTTTGTGGAAGGGAGGGCAATACGTATTTCTTTCAGTGGGAAACTCTTTAAGCTCCATCGCCTCACTTCAGAAGCGCATTGGCTGGAAAACAAACCTCGCTCGTTCTCTCGTGGTTCTCCCGTGGTCGAACGACGGTTCCTCGGTCGCCCCTGGCTCCCACCGCCGCCCTTCCTTTGATGTCACCCAGAACTCTTGAGCGCGATCACGGTTGAATTCATCCGGATTTTAAATTCGACGTTATTGCGAAAAAGAACGGCGGAATCAATTCTCGTTCTCCCGCGCTCGGAGAATGCAACCAACCCCCCGACGCCCCTCTGCGGTGAATTTCCTCTTGGAGCGGCAGGGTGGTGGTGGGAGGTGTCGGGGAGACTGCGAGGGGGTAAATAAGGCAACGGGGCCAAGATTTGGAAGGGGAGTTGGGCGGAAGGAAATGAAAAAAGAGCAGGAAAAAAATATGGAATCGAGATCAATTATAACTTCTCGACGGGAGGGAATATTGGAAAGGGATGAAGGGTACGGAATCAGTTGAAAGGTTGGCGACTCCTGAGAGAGAGAGAGAGAGAGAGAGAGAGAGAGGGTTAGAAGTGGGTGGGGAGGGGTTAAATGAGAGGGGAGGGCAGGAGAGAATCCTAGCTCTCAGGGATTCGGGATAACAGGGGGATTTAATTTCACAAAATTGTGGTTATCAAGACTTGCTTTGCCCCCCTCCCCTTTCTCTGCACCCGGGAGGTTAATATGAGGGGGTGAGAGGGGGAGGAGGAAATTAGGAGGAGGAGGAGGAGGGGAGGGGAAAAGGGGGGGGGGAAAGAAAGGGCGAGGTGGGGAGGTCGGTAGCAGAAAAGGGCAATTACTGGGGAAATGGGGAAGGGGGTTGGTTAATGAGTACACGAAAGAGGGGCGAGCGGGGGGGAAAGGTCGGGTCGGGCGGGAGGAGGGAGGGGGGGAGAGAGAGAGGGAGAAACAAGTTTCTCCAACAATAGGGGCCGCGGGGGAAAGGGAATGGGTGAACGGGGGCAGGGGAGGGGGGAGCGGGGCGCGAAGGGGTTGAGGGCGGACGGGTGGGTGTTGGAGGGGTATGGGGTTGCGTGCGTACTCGAGTCCTCACTGCGCCCGAAGAGGGCTGCGAGATGTATCGATTGCCATTTTGTCGATGCGTAATGACGGCCAAGTTGATGAAGATAGTATGTGAAGCACTTGCGATTTATCTATGATGGAATCCAATGATCGGCTAATGATACTGATGGTAAAAAATAAAGAAAGTTAATCTCCACTGATTTTACGAGGACGTTATCAACTTACGCGCACAGACGTTTCCAAAGGCAGGATTAAGGGAGCTGACGAGAAGTTCAGATCGAAATACACAATTTTGAACTGTGTGATTGCCAATCTGGGTCCTAATTACGATCTAGCCGAGCTACTAATTTGTCATAACAACGTTTTACAAATGTATCTCCTCGGTAATTCGATATACCAATCAACTTCTGCGTGTAAACGCCGATTTGAAATGTCAATCCTGTCCACCTTTCTTTACAATTTAACAAATAGTCCTCCTTTGAGCTGAGACTTGTAGTCAGTCAGGCACCTCAAAGCAACTCCGTAATGCTAGTGGAAAATCCTGTACCTTGCTTCCCTGATTAAAAATCCGCCTTTATAACGGAGCTAAACTTCAGAGTTATTTTCATCAAATCATTAAAATTTTTTAATATGTGAGAAGCAGTGGCTGCAATGGCTTTCTTCTACCTCGTTCCTTGGTTTGAAATTATAAAATCGCAATTGTCCGACCGTATTGGATGTGGAAAAACTCTACAAGGGAGGGAATGTTTATGCATGAGTAAAAATAATTTCAAAACATTTTTACCTTTAGGGAAAATTAAAAGACATCTTAAATTTAGTATAATCGCGTTAAATTAAAAACCGCTACGAAACCTTTATATAATTATCTATGTTGCTTATATATATATATATATATATATATATATATATATATATATATATATATATATATATATATATATATATATGTAGTGTTGGCAGAAAACATTAGTTTCTGGCGTATGGATAATATTTTATTATACTTTATCAAAATCCCAAGCGTCCGCCCGTGTTGTCAAAAGCGAATCCGCAAAATCAAAGTGGAAGCTATATGGATAATGAATTGCAATGAGATTTTGATCCTGAAATCAAAGCGTATTATGCAGTAGAACGGCGGACGAAGAATCATTCTGTAATCTCGCGAGTTACTCGTAAGTTCATCTACATCTACATAATACCCCGCAAGCCGCCGCAAGGGCGTGTGGCGGGGGATATGGCGGGCGAAGTTCCTGTTATATTGGCACCAAATTCCCATTTCCAGGACATCTCTATTAAGTTAACGGCCGTGGAGTATGAACGCAACGATTTGGTAGAATTTAATCAAACTCACTGAAATGGCGATTAGGATGGCGACTACGTGTATTCTATTCTGAGTATCGCAACCGGTAGTGATTAAAAGTGATCTCGTTTATTTGACAATGCGAAACGCGGAGATATCGAACGATCCTCATCTAAATTGCAGTACCCCGCAGGCCACCGCAAGGGCGTGTGGCGGAGGGTGTTAGGTCACTAACCGTAAAAGAGAATAAAACCGCATGTTAAACCTACAGATACATTTCAACCCACACCCACCAAGTTGAATCCAATCTTGCACAAACCTTTATTATATCCGCACGTATGCAAAAACAAACTTCAAGCAAGGTTTAATTTTGTCCTGACTTGTATAATAAATGTATTTAATATTTAAACGGTGACTTTGGTTTCTCACTATTATGATATCTGATTGTTCGAGGAAAAAATGAGTATTTGTATCTATCTTTACTGGAATCTATCTTTCATGTCTTATCTTTGTGAACATGACAGTTTCAGGTTTAACTTTGTGGAATTCCTTAAATATAAGGGAAAAAAGAAACTTTGCACTTCCATAATAATGATTTAATATTTCAATACCATGGTTTCGATGCTACGCATTATCATCAGGTGATGATAATGCGTAGCATCGAAACCATGGTCGTGAAATATTAAATCTTGATTGTGGAAGTTTAAAGTTTCTTCCTTTACCCTCTCATCGTTGTGGTCTAACCAACCTAAGTGGTGTGGGGCCATAATAATGCCTTAAGTGTCATTGCTAAAATCGTTTGTGATGAACCTTTCTGAAAGTCTCACTCTCGCTAGTCCTCTCCTTATTTCAAGTGGCTCCCAGCCTAATTCCCCTTAAAGATCACACTCGCCTGCTTATTATAACAATTTTTCACGAATCTAGTGTATTTTCTCTGGACCTCATCTAATTATTTTTGCCAAAGTTTATCGCAAGGATCCCAAATACTTGCGGCATGCTCCAAATGAGGCTTGACTAAGAGCAAAATAACACCTATCTTTCAACTTTCTCATTACATATCCCCTCCACCCATTTAATGAAGCTGAATTTCTTTAAAGCGAATCCGCATGATATGTGATCCCCATGAAAGGCGTGGACCCCTTTACAGCGAACACTTATGCTAGACAACTCCTGACCGTAATATCCGTTTTATATCCTATTCCGTCGTAACATCATGGGCTTTCCCTCTTGGGGCAATATTGGTGAGTAGGCGTCCTACCAACTCCCTTGCGTTCCGCCCGTCTTTTCAAGGCTTCCTATTCCCTTGAGCCTTCAATAGCCCGATTCTCTTAATTCATTTTTGTCCATCCTAGGCTGCTCATCACATCTATGGGATGGCTTGGCTGGTTATGACTTCCGATTAAGGTCTAAGTATGTTTCAAATTCAGGGGTGTGCATTTTGGAAGTTTATGCTATAGGGTGGGGCACATCGTCTCCCCGTGACTTCAAGATATGCAATGAAAAATTGAACCTTTGTAAACTTAACAGCGGGCAAGTGCACAGGTGAATTACGATAATGATTAAAAACTACGCTTGAAAATTAAAATAAACGGAAAATAATTATTTTTTTGCTATTTGTTTAGTTTATTTTTATTATTTGTTTGCATCATTAGTTTGAAAAATTAAATAGAAATAGGGAGGGGTGCACCAAGTAATAATATACTTTACAACATTCTCTTTGACCATCTTCTCTCCCCCGATGATCAAAATGAAATGACGGCCCTTGGCCCCATTGATCTATTTACTCTTCGTCTATTGTCTTTCATAGTAATTTTCTCTTGACCTCATCCCTATGTCGATGCATTACACTCTTTGCGATGTTCGACTCGGATCGCGGTGCGGGGGTTTAATTCGAGCACCGCTGAGCGGCCCGCCTGGCAAAGAGGGCGAATGAGTGGTACGCCAAATTGAGGGAGCGGTGGAGGGAGGAGTGGTTAAGGAAGGAGAAAAGCGGGGGGTGGGTGGAGAGGGAAGGAAATGGGAGTGGTGTGTGTGTGTCGTTCCGAGAGGGAGGGAGCGGAGGGGGGCGTGTCGGTGGCAGGAGAGGGAGGAGTGGGCGTGGCGGGAGGGGGAAGGGGGTGGTCGGGTAATGAGGGGGCTAATGCGAGAGGGGAGAGCCCTGGGGTGTGGAGCTAGGGTTTATAGGGATTGAAGGAAGGGTGAAAGTTGGCGGTTGGGGAGGGGAATTTCTTGAAAGTGGGCGCGAAAGGGGTTGGCGGGGAAGGTGGGGTGGGAGTAGATAATGGCGGCTGCGGAAGAGACGCGCGGTTGGGGTCCATCTGTCCCCTCCACCCTCCTTACCTCTTCTCCGCACCTCAAAAAAAGGGTTTTAAGAGAGGGGGGAAGGTGATGATGACGAAGAAAATAGGATATTGAGAAATTAGCAGGAACCGAGCGAAATGCTGTTTATTTTTTTCTTCATTATTATTTTTTTGGCCATTGAAATTTCCTTTTTGTTCTCGGTCCCGTTATTTCCTCTGCTTTCGCCGGAGGTTACACTTTTGATCTTTTCCTTTTCGGTGGCGCCCTCTAAATGCCGCCGCCTCCGTTGGTTCTTTTTTTTTATCTCTCTGAGCGATATTTTCCCGGGAAATGTTTCAACTTTGATATCTCTTTCGGTTTCGTACGAGTGGTTCACGCTTCTGGGCTTTCATTTTTCTTCTTACCGGTTGTTAATATGCTCGTGCGGTCGATGTGGAAATTTTTCAGGCGAGATGTCAACTATTTCTTCCATTACTCTCGGGCACAAATGAAAATTCTTGCGACCGATCAGATTAGTTACTTGTAGTTTTGGAAAAGAAAACAATACCGATATCCCTGAGACGTGCATTTTCATGCCCACCGCCAACAAACATGATTTGCTGGACAAAATAAATATCATCGAATTAAATTGCCGAAGCATTAAAACTGTAATATATTTGAAGTATAGAAGCTAGATTTGTGAAAAGTACTTGTGAACATGATAGAAGTATCACGATACTATTGGAAGAAATAGGATGGGGGCCGCTAGTTGACCGTAGGCTCAAATATATTTTAAATTTACTTCATACATTTGAGGCAGGTTACTTATCTGAGGATGCTAAAGACATATTACAGACCCCGACTTACTATGGTATATCAGATCACCTCCATAAAGTCAGGGAGATGTATTGTACAACGGATGGATTTAAAATGTCGTGTTTTCCTCGTACCATTAGAGATCAAAATAGATATGACAATAATCGCGCAGGAGATAATTAGAGTTGATAATGTATATATAATGCCATGCGGACTGTGCGGTGAATATTTCAAGCGTTCGCAATGAAATGTTTGTAATAGCGCCTGCGACTGGCTTGCTGACGTTTGCAACTTATCTATTGACTTACCCTCGGGTATGTATATATGTATATATATGTATACACACACACACACACACACACACATATATATATATACATACATATATATATATATGTATATATATATATATATATATATATACATACTATTTTTTAATCAATAGACCCATATTTATTACAGTTTTACCGCATGATTTGAATATGCTTATCCTGTTTTTGAATATTGTTGCATGTAAGTACTTTATTTCGTGTGATTTCCATTTTTAAAAAGCCTGATCAAACTAATATTTGTTTAGAGTTAAAATGATTGGGATTGTGCATGGTGAAAGAAAATAAAATGGATATCCCTGAGAGTGTCAGCTTGTGGGGCATTGTGTAGATGTAGATTTAGTAAGTTAAAAACTCAGCATTTCTTGGGATGCACACAAGGAATATACTTACGGGAATAATATCTATGGCATAGAAAACTCTCCACCAAGCATACGTAACAAAAGGAGTCACCGGCGGCATAGATCTTGCCGACACTAAATTGGAACAACGACTGAATAGGAAAGCCAGCAAAAATTTCAGTGTCCTTCCAAAAGCTTCTAAATATATTTGCCAAATCCTCGTTAGAACAAATAGCTAAAGCGCCGACAGGAAATACCAACAAACTCCACATATCCTCGTCTGATACCACAGTGATAAAATATAAAAAAAAGGATTTTTTCGATGGATTGTCGGCAAAAGTGACTCGAAGGTCAAGAAACGTTGTTACCACACTCTTGTAAGGTCTCATTTAGAATACGCATATAGCGTCTGGGATCCGAGTGAAAAATGCCGGGAAATTGAGAAGGTTCAATGCTATGCAGCCCGTTTTGTTAAAAACTCTTACGATAAAACGAAAAGCTTCCGTCAATCCTGAATGTAGAGGAAATGATTAAAAACACATGGGAAGAGCTGGAGGTAGAAATGAGAGTGGGCGGGGAATTCGTAAAATCAGTTAGGTTTGCTGATGACCAAGCTTTAGTTAGTCAGTCAGCCAAGGGATTGCAAGTATTGCTGAGTGAATTGGAAATGCAGTGCGACAGGTATGGGATGAGAATCAATATTAATAAAACAAAGGTTATGCGATTTTCTAGAAAGAAAAAGGCTAAGCTAAACATTAAAATAGGAGGGCAAAAACTAGAGCAGGTAAAACAGTTTACGTATCTCGGAAGTGTTTTGGACCAACGCGGTCAAAGTAGCAAGGACGTAAGAAAAAGAATTGCAGGGCAAAGAGGCTTTCACAAGGAGGAGGGAGTTGATGACATGGACGTTGAGTAAGGATATTAAGAAAAGACTCGTAAAAAATTTGACATGGAGCGTAGCTATGTGCGGCGCGGAAAAGTGGTCATTGAAGCAGGAGGATAGACGTAGACTGGAGGCTGTTGAAATGTGGGTTTGGAGAAGAATGGAGAAGGTGAAATGGACAGAGGAGAAAACAAATGAGGAAGTACTTGTTATGGTGGGCGAAGATAGGGGTTTGTTTGGAGAAATCCTATGGAGGCAGGAAAAATGGATGAAGGGCGTATTGACCGGCAGTGGGATGTTGAAGACTGTGATTGAGGGAAGAATGCTAGGCAAACGATGGAAGGGAAGGAACAGGATAGCGATGTTGGACGTGATGAAGGGAGAAAGAAAGTACTCAGAGATGAAGAGGGACCTGATGTAGAGTAAGATGATGGATTTTGTGTTTTTTTAGGAGTCACAAAATATTTCTTTAGTAGCCGTATCCATCCAAAAACCTACCTTAACCGGTAGATTACCTAATAATAATATATATTAGTTAACATAAAAATGCACCCATGCACATTTTTGTCAATGCAAATCATGCAATAATTGATGTGCATGATCAAATCATTAAACTTTATCTTTTAAGCTATTATTTTGATTCCTTTGGATGGATGAGCAATTGGATCTTTTTCAATGCCTATTTCTCTCTCATTTTATCTCAGTAGTGCTTTCTACCAATTCATTTCGGTACCATAATAATCCCCTCGAGCGGAGCGGATGACGAGGGCAGAATATCTCATCCCAAGATGGCGTTTACCACGCAGAGTTATCTCAAAGAGAGCGCAAAGTTTAGGAAGCAACTCGTGAGAGCATTCGGTTGGGTTAAGAGGTTCAATGGATGAGAGACACAAGGGCTATTGTTAGGGATGAACAGAGAAGAATCCATATCTACATTATACCCCCGAAGCAAGGGCGTATGGCGGGGGAATAGATGCTTTCGTAACACGATGCTGGAGGCTGTTGCCAAAGGTCAAATGGAGACATGAAGCGGTGGAGAAATTAAGTAGACTGAGGAAAGAAGGAGATTAAGACGAAATCGAACACGATAAGGAAGAGAAGAACGCGATGGATTGGGTACACCTTGAGGCATAATGGTTTTGTTGAGAACAGAGCCGTAGGGAAGGCAAGGGACACACGCGTAGGCAAAGTGAGGGAGGATGTTAGACGGAAGAGCAACTAGGGAGTTAGCATTAGCAACTTCGGGAGTCCGCCAGGGAAGCGCAATAGGCCCGCTTCTATTCTAAATATACATTATTGACTTGAGCTTACAAGTTAGTAGGGATCTCAGATTACTTGCTGAGGAAACGGTGGTACACAGGGAAATAAGGCACCCATCATATTGCGAGCTACTCACTACATACTTAGACACAATATCGGATTGGTGCAAGGAATGGGGATTAATGCTTAATATTAACAAATGCGCCGTTTTGAAATTTTAGATGGTTCCGTACGAACTACGGCCGATGATGTGAAATATTTCGGGGAAGTTCTAATACCACGCCTTTCATGGGGAGTATTTATGAGGAAAATATGCGGATACGCTTTAAAGAAACTTGACTTCATTAAACCGGTGGTGGGGAAATGTAATGAGAAAGTTGAAGAGAGGTGTTATTTTGTCCTAGTTAGATCTCAGTTTAAGGATATTTGGCAAAAAGAATTAGATAAGATCCAGAGAAAATACAGCGGATTCGTGAAAAATTGTTCCAAGAAGAGGGCGAGGGTGACAGGCCTTTTAGGTGAATTAGTCTGGGAGCCACTTGAGATGCGAAGAGAAAAATCGAGACAGACTTTTAGAAAGGTTCAGAATAAACGATTTTAATAATGACACTTAAGGAATTATTATGGGCCCACACTATTTAGGTAGGGTAGGACACAAATATAAGATAAGGGAATAGATTCCAGTACAGAAAGATAAAAATACTCGTTTTTTCCCCGGACAATCAGGAATCATAATGGTAAGAAACCAAAGCTACTACAGAAATATTGAAGATATTTAATTTACAAGTTAGGACAAGATTAAACGTTGCGTAGATATGACGTATATTCGTAGGTGCATGTGTATGTTGATTGATAATATATGTAATTGCATGCGTGTAAGTTGTAATGGTGTTTTCATAAATATATATACAATTTTTCAGTATAGATTGGTATGAATTTGTGGGTTTTGCTTGCAGTTTTATTCCCCATTTCATCTAAATTCACACAATACCCCGCAAGTCGCTGCGAGGTCGTGTGATGAGGGGTGTTAGTCACCACCCGTAAACTAGAATTAATCCACATCAAACCAAATTATGTTGCCTCTATTCAAATATTAGTTTGTTCATACACTTGCCAAAATTTAATCATACAAAATAAAGTACTTGCATGCAACAATATTTAATAACAGTATGCATAAATTCAAATCATGCTTTAGAGCTTTTAAAAAGACGAGTCTCTTAAATTAAAAGAATGACGTCCAGGGAAACATGTGCAGGAAATCGACAGATTTATAAACTACCAATTCTTATTATCTCCTACGCTATTGCGGTCATGTCTATTTGATCTCTCGAGGAAAAAATGGCATTTTAAATCTGTCCGGTCTACAATAAATCCCCTTGATTTTACGTTGGTGATCTTAATTACCATAGTAAAAAGGGACCTTTAATATGCCCTTAACATCCTCAGATAAGTAATCTAACTGAAATTTAAGCAGTAGATTTCACCTGTTTTTAAGCCAACGGCCAAATACTGTCTCCCATCCTAATTTTTCCAATAATATCGTTGTACTGCTACCTTGTTCATAACAACGTTTCCCAAACCTACGTGCTCTACGTTTCACTCGATCTGGTATCAAAATTAAGCCTAATTCATGAGGACCCCTTACACTTGCGGAATAATCAAGGTGGGGCCCAACTTATGAGAAATAATAAAGCTCCTTGACCCTTTAATTACCATTCTCAAGTATTCTTTTTATGAATCCTAACTTTTTATCAGCTATTCCGCAAATTTCACGAATGTTTCCCCAAGGACATATCCTTAGTTATCGTTACACCCAAGTATTTTAACAATTATTCGTGTGAGATGTTGGTTACCTGTAGAGTGTAAGTGTTTACTGGTGAAGTACTTTTCCTCCAAAAATTTATAGAAACACATTTATTCAAATTTAATTTTAGCTCCCATGTCTCGCACCACTTTTGAATTGAATTTAGGTCGTTAGCTAATGATAACCTATCTTCATGACTGGATATTTCCCTATATACTATCACGGCATCGTCAGCAAAGAAACGAAGTTTATTGGAAACCTGAGACTCGATGTCATTAATCTATAAAAGGAACAATAGCGGACCAATAACACTTCCTTGTGGGACACGCGATGTTACGATTAATGTGTCCGATGATGCCCCGTCTATTACGACCCTTTGCTCGCGGCCTGTTTCAAAGGTACTAATGCAATCTATCACAACTTTATCAGTCCAGTAGCTCCCCTACTTTTGTAGCACTTTTTATGAGGGACTTCACGGTGGTGACATAACACCCCCCGCCACACTTCCTTGCGGCGGCTTGCGGGTTACCATGTAGATGCAGCGTTCGAGAGGACTATGGTTAGGGTTGCAGTCGCCAAGTATTTAGGCGAAATAATTACTCGTCATCGAACGGTACTCTGACCAGTCTTGTACACCACTGTCTTCTCGATCCACTCCTGTCGCAGACCTGTGTCTTGTTCACCTAATATCCTCTTTCTCTCTTTACACCATCTATAAATTTCACTGGTTAGGCCTCATTTAGAATATGGCCGATTGCATACGTAGTAGGTAGTATATGTAGCGGGTAGGATATTCGAGCAATGAAGGGCTTTTTAAGATTAAAGTGTAGGTCAGCGTGTAGGTCAATTAGTGAGTCTCTAAAGTCTTCTTTGCCAAATTATGGAGCTTTAAATGAAATGAGGTTCAATGCTAGCAATAGTTCATTTAACACGAATCTGATAGTATCAGACGGAAAATTTTATAAGGGATTCAATATTAATAAGAAGATCTTCGTTGAAAAATCAAAAAATCGTAACGCTAATGAAACATTATCTGTATTGGTAGTAAATTGCCGAAGTTTAAAAAACAAAGTCGCACAATATCATCATCTTATTCAAAGCACAGGCACAGATATAATCATTGGGACAGAAAGCTGGCTATCCGCTGATCGACGGTGAATTTTTTCCAAAATCCTTTTCCATTTAAAGAAATGACTGAACAAATAGAATCGGGGGTGGTGTCTCAATTGCAGTTAAAAATTCTCACGTTAGCAGGGCTGAGGTGATTCCGGGTAATGATTTGGAAAGCGTTTGGTGCTCAATTAAAAGTCCTCAACCCAAAAAATTTATGCATGCAACTTTTTCCAGACCGTCAGTCGACAATGACAAGTCAGTAGTAGAATTAGATTAGCAAATCATAGGCTTCTTATCCCAACACAATGATTGCGACGCTATAATCTGTGGAGATTTGAATGTCCCATCTATACACGTAGTTTTGTCCCAATATACGTAGTTTTAACACGGGCGGTAAAGACAAATATATCTGCGAATCGCTGTTGAATTCTTTAACGTTGTACTCATTGAATTAACTTGTCACTGCAGGAACTAGGGGTGATAATATTCTTGATTAGCTAGCAACACATATTCCCGAAGAAGTCTTAACTTGAGAAACTATAAAAGAGGCTAGTGAACACAGGGCAGTAAATGCTAATTTTTCGCTGCATAGGGTCCGAAATAAGAAGCCGAAAGGGAAAATTTACTTGTTTAAAGAAGGGGATTACAATGGTCTAAAGTGCATGTGGCAGAATCAACTTGCTAGTTTTAAGAAATATAGTAATCACCGAAATATTGAGGTTATGTGGAATCACTTCCTTCAGATCACGTGCTCAGCAGTCAACAAGTTCATTCCTAGTAAATTTATAAAACATAACACAGGACCTAGTTGGTACAACGCGGATGTTAGATAGACATTGCGACGTCAAAGACTATGCCACGCCAAGATGAAAAATACTGGATATGATTCCCTAGCGAAAAACATAATGAGATCGCTTGTGATAATAAGATATCTAGATGAATGCCGTGAATGAATTTTGGAAAGCGTTAAGTGAATTCAGAAGGAAATATTAAGCGGAAAATTTGAAAGAGATTCCACAAGCATTTTGATCATGCGCCAGAGGAGTTCAGGGAAACAAGTGAATTGTTAATTCACTCAAAAATGATTTAGGTGAAAGAGAAACCAGTAGTTTGGAAAAGACTAACTAATTAAATTGCTTCTTTCAAAGCGCCTTCACTAATATCTCACAGAATACCCCCAACAGCATACCAAATCGTGCCGGTCACCCGATGCAAAATATTGAAATCTCATATAATGGAACGGAACGTTTGCTGAAATATATATAGCCTAATAGATCCTCCGGGACCCGCTCGTGTATTTAAGAATCTAGCTTCAGAAATTGTGTCGTATCTAGAAATAATATTTAAGAAGTCGCTGGTAGATCACACGGTTCTCAGTGATTGGAAAATGGCTAACACAAAACCAATATTTAAAAACGGAGACAAGCGGAGAAACCGAGTAATTACACACTTATTTGCCTCACATCCATTTCGTGCAAGGTTATGGAACATACTACCTTGATCAAAAATTTCCCGGAATTTATTCAGAAAATTAAAAATACAAGTTTATTCATCTAAATCTATATTGTCCCCTTCAAAGTAATCCCCATCGACTGCAACACACTTATGCCAGCGCTTGATCCAATCCTCGAAACATTTTTTATATTCGGTTTTCGGTATGTCCATCAGTGCTTCCTGCGATTTTTCCATTACTTCCTCTCGGCTGCTAAAACGCGTTCCCCGTAATGGTTTTTTAACTCGATTGAACAGAAAGAAGTCACAGGGAGCCAAATCAGGTGAATTCGGTGGCTTTTGGATGGTATTTGTTGCATTTTTCGTCAAAAAATTACGAATAATGATAGCACTGTGCGACGGTGCGTTATCATGGTGCAAAATCCACGAGTTTTCTGCCCACATTTCTGGTCTCTTTCGGCGAATTGCTTCACGCAAACGTCTCATAACGCCCAAATAATACTCTTTGTTTACTGTCTGGCCTTCTGGCAAAAATTCATGATGCACTACACCGTTGTAATCCATGAAAACCGTCAGCATTGCCTTCTTTTTTGACTGAAAACGACGTGGTTTTTTTGGTCTCGGCTCATTTGGTGAACGCCATTCACTTGCCTGATGTCTGGATTGCGTGTCGTACTCATAAACCCACGTCTCGTCTCCTGTAATGATCCTTTTGATGAATGTGGGATCGGATTCAGCCTCGCAAATCATGTCTTTTGCGACGTCAACACGGTCTCTTTTTTGCATGAAATTGAGGTCTTTTGGCACCAACTTTGCTGCTACACGACGGAAACCCAAATCATTAACCACAATGTCTTGGGCGGATCCATAGGCAATGTTCAAGTCCTCCGCTATTTCTCTGATGGTTAATTTGCGGTTATTGACCAACATTCTTTTACTTTATCAATTTTTTCACCGACTTTCGATGTCGATGGTCTGCCACTGCGTTCATCATCTTCGATTGACTCACGACCACTTCTGAACCGCTCGTGCCACTGGTAAACGACCGTTTTTTTTTAGAGAATCGTTGCCGAAACACTTTTCCAACATTTCCAACGTCCGTGCGCCACTAAATCCGTTTTTTACGCAAAATTTAATACAAGTTTGTTGTTGCAAATTTAAATCCATTTCTGCAATTGTAAAAAATCGCCAACACACACAGAGATAGATGTACTCTTGGCTACGTAACTTTTGCAAATGTCAAGTTATGACACTAAGATTTAAAGGGAATATCAACAACAGATGTACCAATTTAACAAAAAAAACAGAACTCAAATCGGAACGATGGGAGCGCCACACGGTGGTTATTCCGGGAACTTTTTCATCAAGGTAGTATAGTTGCTAGTTCGTTCGCGAGAAACCTCTATAATCAGACGTTATTAATGAAAAACCAGCACGGTGTTAGAAAGGGTAGATCCTGCGAGACACAAATTGCGCTTTTAATTCATCATATTCTTATTTCGGGGGAGAGCAAAGTTCCAGCGGTCGCGATTTTTCTAGATTTTAAGAAAGCCTTCGACAAAGAACCTCATAGTAAACTACTCACAAAGCTAGAAGCATATGGCATAGATAAAAATATCCGGGGTTGGATGAAAGACTTTTTGAATAATTATAATACTTTATTCATTTAAAAATGGAACAACCATATTAAATGTCATCAATATAAATATTTTTTGATATATAAATATAAGGTCTTAAATGTGATGCAGATTGTCACAAAAGAATTCATCCAAAGAGTAAGGTGGGTGAGCCAGTAACCAGGTATATGTACCCTGTTCTTGAAACTCTGGATACAGCCCAATTTCAACTGAGTAGGCAGATAGTTATACAGTCGCACGTTCATATTATGAAATGTGTTGCAAGTTGATGACAATCTACAATAAGTAGTATTTAGATTTGATTACCTCTTGTGGAGTAGTTATGGATGTTTGATCTTAATTAGTAAGTTTCTAGATTAACTTTCTCATGAATCAGAGCGTTAAAGATATATAAAATAAATACAGTCATGATTCCATACCTTATAAAAAAAGGTTTGTAGGAATCATGTGGTGGTATACTCATTGGAAATGAGAAAGTTGAGCTTTCTTAACATATAAACAGCTTTACTCAGTTTATTTCAGGTCTGACTGCTGTGAGTCTACCAGTTAAGTTTTGTATCAATATAAATTCCTAATATTTTAGCAGTTTCAACATCAGTTATTTTTTATTTAAGACTACACAAAATATGCTGAGTTTTGTTGGTATTTAAATGTAAATGATTAACATCAAACCATTCCTTAGCCTGTCTTTGGGTAGCGCTAGATCGTACCTTTGCATCTTCTAGATGTTGACATTTTTGCACAAAAGTAGTGTCATCAGCATATAAAACAGATATAGGTTTCATATAACAGGGCAAATCATTAATCATGATGATGAAAAATATTGGACCAAGCACAAAGTCCTGTGGTACACCACATTTCACTTTAAGAGCTGCAGATCGACAGTCATCAAGTTCAACCAATTGGTGGCGATCATCCAAATATGACTTCATTAGTTTCAGTGCAACTCCCTTAACACCACAATATTCTATCTTTGTCAGTAATATTGAATGATTAACACAGTCGAAAGCCTTACTTAGATCACATAGTGTCACAGAGACTGACTCCTTCTCTTCAATTGCATTAATGACATAATTAACTATGGATTCTACTCCCAAAATTGTAGATTTCGCAGATCGAAAGCCATACTGTGATTTGGAAAAGAGATTATTTGACTCAAAAAAATTATAAATTTGATCTTTCATAATAGCTTCAAAAATTTTATCAAAATGGTCGGGTTCAAAGAGAATTTATAAATGGAGTCAGCTCAAATGCAGTAGAAGTTACTTCAGGTGTTCCCCTGGGAAGTGTCATCGGGCTTCATTTATTCCAACTTTACGTTCGCTACGATTCGCTTTACGGTCAAGCTTTGTCGTAAAAATAATCAGAAATCTTAATGTTTGTTTGATGTTTATTTCCATTATAGGATATGAATCAGTATACAACGGTAGGCGAGAACATGCCCATAAAATTAGAGATATTAAGCGTAGAACAGATGGATTGAAAATGTCATTTTACCCACGAACGAAAAGGTATCAGAATAGCATATCCCGACCGAGGTATGGGTAAAAATATTCAGGTTAAAATGATAATGGTGCTTATTCACCCCCTGCCACACACCCTACCGGTGGCATGCGGAGTACTAAAAAATACGAAAGTATAAAATACAAATTCATTACAGAGATGATATAGGTCTGTACAATCGATACTTTGTGGAATATCATAGTAATGCATACGTAAGAATCAAATAACTTTGAGCTATCACAGATAGAAATGTTGCTGCCAATAAATTTCCCTGCAACATAGCAGATCCAGTTTTCCAGATGATGCTATGCATAGTGTAGGGGAGCTACTTGACAGTAAACATTATATTCTGAGGAAACGCAAATTTAGTAGATTCTTCCTAGTGTATGTAATTTTTAGTCTCCTTTTTCCTTGCCTCTCCTCCCCACTCCTTAGAAGCAATTTTTAGAAGCTTAGAAGCAACTAAGCCCACTTAGAAGCAATTTTTACCACCCCTTTTAGTCTTCCCATGCGTAAAATGCAGTTTTCCTTTCCTTTCTAGGTCGCGTTCACAAGTGTTCTATCCTCGATAACCTCGTTTTAAACCTCCTCATTTCTTATTCTGTCCGCTTCTGCAACCAACTCCACGCCCACGTATCAACATCATCTATCCCGCTCCTCTATCTCTCCCTCTTCCCCAAGATCCATGCTTCGCATCAAAGCATCGGGACACTTACCGCGTGCACATTTGCGAACCCATTTCCTCAGCACTACTTTTGAATTCCTGCATAGTATAAGCTTTATTTCTTATTAAAGTATGCCTTTAACACGGCTTTTCTTGTTTTAACTTCACAACTTACTCGCTCAAGGTTTCGCTAACATCCTTCAAAGATGGTTACGCCTTGTAACCTGATCTATTCTTTCTTAATTCGTTACGTAATTTACATCAAATATTTGCAATTATAATCATAATGCAATTCGCGCCCTTGCCATGAAGTTCGCATCGTAAAACATGCTCAATTTTTAAGAGATCATTAATTTTTATTTCACTCAGAAATAATTTCGTGAATTGTGTGTGGATGGAGCAGATGGTAATCCTATCTGGAGGAGGGCATCTTATGCCTCTCTTCATGCCCTACCTTTTGCGACTTCCTGGACATTGTAGTCATGATTGTAAAAGTTTATGCTTACCATTAGCTTAAAGCCGAAGATCTTTGTCAGTCATTAATGGCTAACATTTTTACTTAACTTTAATCTTTGGCAATTCTTCCCCATAACCAGAAGAATTTTTTTCCATTGGGAAATCTAGGCTGTTCATTTCATTTTCTCATTATTTGGACAGAATTGAAAATTATTTTATTTTAAATGAAATAATCATTCACTGTTATTAATTATACAATTAAAGGTCATTCAATTTTAAGTTTTTAATTTTTATTGTACACGGGGATGTAAGGGGTTGCCACATTTATTGAAAAGAGTCCTCCTTTTGTTTGTAACTGAAGTATTCCCTCATGTGCGAAACCGTGAAGTAATTAGCGAGGTGTTTTCTCTGGCTTGCACAAGATTGTACATTTAATCAATCATCTCCTTAATTTGGAAAAAAACAAACAGCACAGTAAGGTATATTCAATTAGTTACATTTGTTTATGAAGTTCTGTTGGTAGAATTTAAAATTTTATTAGAAGAAATGCAATGAAGTCATATTTGTTTATTTAAAATTCGGGCAGGTATTAATGAGTAATAGCCAAACTTTGGTAATGCAAGTTTTTAAGATTTCTGCCATTTCATTTTATTTTATTTCAGGTTGTTAAATTGGGCATTGTGGCTTATTTTTTAATTTGTTCATGGTTAAGATCGTTATCATATAATGTTACTGGTCTCTGAAGTCGTTTACTCTGATTACCTCGCAGTTAAACAAAATTTTCTATTAATTTTAGGTATTAAATGATCGCGTTATTTTAAATGGCATCTCTTTAGTTTCATTCTTCAGAAATGATATATTTTAATTTGTCTACATTGTACCAGTGACTTGCTACATTGATATATGGCAGCGGATAATATATTCGGTTTAAAAAGGAATGGCAATTCCCAGAATTGTCCACTTGAATATTTTTTTTTTAAATCTTTGAACACTAATTTTTAGCAAAATATTTACTGCTGAAGCTTTCTACTAAATTTCATGGACATTTAACAGTGCAAGCTGAGTAGCTAATCGATCCTAGTCAATACTTCCTATCTGGTTTCATTTAAAAAAAAGTCATCCTTTAGGGAGTATTTCTGCCAATATATTTTATCTTTTTCCTTTAACTTCTGTCCTAAACTCAGGTTCTATCACTGCCCTAGGTCCTCTCCTCCCTAAATGCAAATGTCAAATACTTAAACTAGATATAGCAATTCTATCGGTATATTTTATTATTGATAAAAATTAGTAATGGATCCAAACTAAACTTGTATTTTTATTTCACTGGCAGTTGTCCAGTGTCGAAATGTCCAGTTTGAAAGAATTGATTATATGTTTTTTGACCAGTTGGATTAGTTTAAGAAAATAACACAGTTCTAAATTTTGGACTTAATCTAATGAATTATTCGAAGAATTCTTTAAAATTCAAAGAAAGTAGATATAATATCATTCTCAAGATGCTCTAACGCTTAGACGGATCTAAAAATTCTTACGCTACTTTTTGTGCTTACAATAAACTCTTCCATAGCATTAAGAGCTCTGCATTATTTCTTCCTAGGGTACTTCATAATTCTTACCCCCTTAATGTCATTAAAATTCCTCGAAACCCTTCAAACCGCCTATTATTTTCCTCCCGCTTCCCCAACTTTCTCCCATCCATCTCAGCCTTTAGCATCCCTTTCCCTCTCAACGTCTACGCCAACCACCATTTCTGGACCTCCAAACTTCGCTCAACCACCCCCACCCCCTCGCTCCAGCCACAATCTGTAATGCTTAATCGTGTCCCTTATCCTCCTTTAACCTAATTTCTTCCATTTTTCTCTTTACCTCTTCTCAAACGTCTCCAATCTATGTTGTTTTCTTCTGAGACCAGTTTTGGGAACATCGCAATGCAATGTTCATTACTGAGATCTTAACCAATATTTCAATTTCATCATTATTTGTAATAGCATAAGCGTTAAATTTGATGGCGCTGTTCTTATCTTAATGGCCTCACTACTACACCCATATCCCTCTGGAATACTGATACAAACTCTTTTTCCTACTCAAATTCACCCTTTCATTTTTTAATTTTCAACTTTGTCTTCTTACTTATTGTTACTAGATCATTTCGTCTTTTACTTATTTCCTTCAACATATGCTTCACAAAGTGATATAAGTAACTGAAATGTCATGTCTGGCTTGCCAGCTTAAGTCCAATGGGGCGCAAATGTCACCAAAGTAAACTTCTTCCTTCCCCGCTTATCTTATCCCGCAGCGTAAACCCCACCTCCTCACTGTATCCTCGGCATAGGGGTTGAAAATAATTGGCTATTAAAGGGACCTTTGTCCATCTCCTCTTCTGATCACTATCCAATCCCACATGCTACTCTTAAGCATGAAATCAGACCACACATTCAAAAACCTGCAATAAGTTATTCGGATTTGTCCATTTCAATTACTCTTCCAGATTCGTGATGCAGCAAACAGAAATGCAGACGTGTTTTATGTTACTTAATGGTTATGTGCTTAATCTGTCGCTACCCTTTTCCATAAGCAAGGAGTTTTTGTAAACGAATTCCAAAGTAATCGATTGCTCTATTATTCAGTCTCCTGTCGGTTATTCTCCAAGCAAATTATTCTTGAGGCACAGTATCTCTCTCCTTCGTCCATTTATATCTTTTTTGGTGTGAGGATAGGTGTTTAACTAATCATATCTTCTGACAAAATACTTTTTCACGAATGTCATGAATAAGTCCACCGAGTCCCTTCCTCTCCATATTACCAAATCCATCATGTATTTTTTGCGGCGATATAATGTATCACATCCGGCTTCTTTGCCTTCATATCCCTTGGCCCTCCTTTTATATCTCATTATCTGGCATGTCTGAACCCAGAATATCCTCATCCACGGCACATTCATTTCCTCTGACGAAGCCAATAGGACATTGGCTTAATTCCTTTCCCATACAGCTCTTCTCCGCATTATTTCCATCGATCCTGAATTTCTTCCACTATTATTACATCTTGTCTTTACGGGTATCGTTTTTCCATTTTATTCCCTGTCCATTCTCTCACCTTCCTTTACAAAGAGTCCAATTGTCTTTCTATCAGAAACTTTTATATCACACTGCTCTTTTGGCGGAATTAACTTCACCCTATTGGCTTCTTTAGTGTTCTTTTATTTACCAAAAATTCTTCCCCCAAATATTTGAATACCGAGGATCAATGTGCAGATCAATAAAAAGTTGAGAGACAATCCAAGCATACTATATATAATTGAAACAAAGGTATTTATCCAGAGAACTTGGTTTTTAGAAATAAAGAAGTGTTCTGTGAAAAATGTTGAGCATTTTAGCGGTAATTGAGCCTTATTCTCTTCGTTCAGGTGGGTCAGGTTGGTCGGTTTAATAAATCCTTGGAAGCGATTCACACCGTATGATATTTTTCTGGAGGATTCATAATTGATTTCTTAAAAACTTTTCCCTTTGACGAAAATTAGCTATGAGTTATTTCATATTTGATATCAAGAGATTAAATTCTCTCAAAAGTTTATTCCAGTCTCATTCAGCGAGATTAACTACTTTTTTCTATTGATTTCTATTTATGAACACTATCTCACCCTCCAATTTCAATTTCACGGATAATTCGCTCTTGCAAATTCAAGTGTTGCTTGAAATATTCCAATTACTAGCAATTAAAATATTTAATTGCCTTATTTCGTCCACGAATAAATGTATCACAGAAATGAGTATTGGGATCCTACTGCCGACTGCCAGTCAATAACTTAACACCTAACCTTTTACTTAATGGCAATGTATCATGTAGTGCTCGAGGAACTAAAGTGTCTTCTTCGCCTGCATTAATTGTGAATAAATCGTTTATAGCAATAGAAATTGGCCAATATATACAAAAGCAATGGATGTTTTTACAAAAAGAAATGCGTACCACGTCTGAAAATTGAATTTTAGAACTTCCAAATAATGATTCTACACCTAACTTATGATATTAGTTCTGGATTTTATATGTATGTATCATCTTGAATATTTCAGAAGCGCTTCAATGCTTCGCTTATGATTAAGGGCATTCTCAAGGAAACTGTAAAAGTAACACCATGCTTACCCTCAACATGTAATAACATACGAAGTAATAGATGTGGACAGGTATTAGGAAAACTGGAGATAAGAGGGCGATTCGAAAATTAATGTCTCCTATTTTTTTCATGAAAAATGAAATTCATTCTCAACTTTCGACGAGGAAGTGCAAGAAGCAGTCGTCAGTTGACTTAGTGATGCGGCGGGAGAAAGGTGTGACGCCGGTATTAAAAAGCTGCTTACTAGGATGCAACAAGTGATTGATAATCGAGGCAACTATGTAGAAAAATAGCTAAATGCTAAGCCTTTCCTACGATGTACGCAAAAGTGAGAATAAATTAGATTTTTTATGAAAAAATGGGAGACCTTGCCTTTCGAATCGCCCTCGTATTTTTCAGAACATGTCTAGAGAAAATCTCTTCAGGTCCTCTCTTCGCAGTGGGGAACAGAAATTGTATTGATGGATAGAGTACTTGATTTCCACATCTCGGGCATGTTTCTAATCCTCATAGGTCTGCGGTGACATTTTGCTTTCCGGTTTGGTGACTCAACGGCATTCCAAGTGTTGTTCTTGAATTAAAACGTAAACCTCTGACTGCAGACTTCCGTCCAGGGTTTTAATATCAGGATAATACCGACACTTGAATTATCTCTGCTTCTTCTTTAACCTTTCATTTAAACCAGAAGGAAATATTCCCTATTTTTTATCTGTCAGAGTGACCACCATTGATGTTTTTCTACACCTTAATCAAAGATCTGAGCGCATTATAACTACGCCACTATTTGCATAAAATAAATGCTTTTGCATGTTATCACTCAGGACACCTCTCCCGTACGTCACCTTTGTCACATCTCCAATTTACTTCTGCGCAATACGGGATGAATATCTGACGAACGCTTGTATGATGCATAGGCATCGGAAGAGTACGAAGATGACTAGCTGCTCAACAAGTAAGCAGCCTGGGTTAAATATTGAATCCGCATACGAATAGAAGGACACGTAACCACTCGGGTGTCCTGAAACAAGAATGGGTGTGGCAGTTCCGATGCACCAAAGGACACTGAAGCTTCATTGATTAGAAATTAATCCAAAAGGTCAACTTGCTGATGAGGGCTGTGCAATGAAGAGGATAAATAATTTACTTTAAAATATTAAATTTTATGTTATTATATCAGTTTAATGGGTAATGCGAGTTTGGTACAAGTTTCATTGATATGACTCCTGTATTGCATCTTTGGCAGCCGTTGCATGTTGAAACACGCTCACTTCTCCTACGTCTGCTTTTGATGATGAAAAATTCTTTTCACGGAAGTGTTTCGTCACATAGGTGAATGAGAAAAATGAGCTAGCCTTGGACTGTAGAGAGAGGATAAGGAACACGCTTCGTATTGATTTTCGAGAGGTAAATATCAATATTTACGTTGCACGATCGTGAATAATCATGGCGCAACAGTCAACCGCAGGGAATGGAGGAAAATGTATTAATCATCTGGGTAAGAGGATAAGAATACGAAGCAGTGTAAGATATACGTGGGTATAATAGAAGTAATTAGGCAGGAGAAGAGAGGAATTTGGTTGAGGAAACTCGGAAAAAGCAAGAAAACAAGTGATGGAGATGACATCGAGAGATTTCGGAAACTAAAAGGATGTAAAAGAAGGGAGATCATTAGAGAAGCGTTTTAAATGGAGCCAGTGATAATTCCTTTTTCCTTTCATGAAGGAGTGTAAATCTTACGAGAGACTGATGAGGTACGAAATGATATTTTGCTGCACTGTGCCATCAAGAATGTAATATAATGTTCATCAAGAATAAGAAAGGTTTTTTTTTTAGGATTTCCCTAATTTAAACGCTCCCCTGCCTGGTACATTATTTACCTCACTAAAGCTTAAGGAGACAAACAATTAATGGCGACTAGACAATTGTAATTTTATTTCAATTTTTTGATTTTTTATACTAGGATTATGATAGTTACTTTCCACTCATATTCACTCCTTTTACGTTCCACCGGAGAGGGCGTTGGTGTTAATCGCAATTGGATCCGCAGTTCAGTACCCTTTGAACTCGCAGTCCTCCAAACAAGTCCTCTCCATCGACATGAGTATCCAAGGACCCTGGCTGTGATGGGGAAATGGGCCGAGGAGGGGAGAGCGACGTGACTACTCTTTCGTTTGCTGCTTTTGTCAGTAAATAATTGAAACATCCGGTTGACGAGCGAACGGCAAATATAAACGAGTTTACCTTATTAATAAAAAACCAATTTGGAGGAAGGAGAAGAGGAAACGAGTTTCGCGTGGCTCCAAAAATACACATGAGTATACTTTCACCATAATGGGCAGTCGTGGTATTTTGCCAAGTGTGAAGGTAGACAAATAGTTAGCTCCCTCCTTCCAGCAACTCAAAAGAAGGGAATGAAGTTAAATAAAGTTAGCCAGAGTTGGAGAATTCTGGGAATTAAAAGTTAGTTTCAAGAGAGACTTTATAATAATGGCAATGGTAGCATGCGAAGGAGTGAGTTTACGAGAGGGATGAAAAGATGAGGTTTTGTTAGAGGGGAAGTGAACTTTACGATGTTTCAGCAATGTTTGGAGCCAGCGCCATCAGTTAGAACCCTCGTGTATTTCAATAGTGATAGATATTTCATGACCTGAAGATATAAGTTCTTAAGAAAGAAAGATGCCTACTAATTTCTGGGAAATTGACTATAATTATATTTATGTAAACAGTGAAACAAGGTTAAATGTGCACAGGTATGTGATGAGAGGACGAAGCGGTTAGCATCTGAAAACGTTTATTAATTGCCTTCACCAATGAGTCCTTGTCTTATGTCTTCAAAGAGGATCCCGCTTTGCGATACTTTTTACAATCTTAACAATTTTTTGTTCTTTATCGTTTTTTTTGTGAATTTGTAAACAGATGTGTAATCATAATTATTCATGCGACATTTGCCGACTAAAACTCATCCTTTTGAGGGCGTGTTTCGCTTCCACCCCACACTGTAGCACTCTCTATTGTGCATTCGATCTAGTTGGGCGGTTTGGGAGTGTCCACATGGGTAGGTAGACGGAGGAAAAGCGCACCTCGTTCGTTAGGAGTTTCGTACGGAAAAGGATTCTTGCATCGCGAGACTCCTTTCTGTTAGAAATTGACCAAAGAGGACAAAAAACTTCAAGCATACACATTGAGGCTGCCATGGTATCACCGTTTTAAACAAATTAAAATACACAACCACTATTTCGTATTTTATTTTACTACACTACTTCTTCTGTTCCTTTCCAGTTGTGTTTTAAAAGTAATAAATTGTAAATGTGGAAGTTTCTTCTTGAAATGATTAGTCGTCTTTTCGAATCCGAAGGAACATTTTTCGGAAGATAACAATTTAACTTTTTGCTGAGAGACTTGAAAATAGTTCGGTGTGCGTAGTTATGCGATTTTGGTCGGAATTACCAGAACTTGGAAAATGGACGGGACTCATGGTGGGTGAGAAGGGGAATGGGGGGGGGGTGGTGCTGGGAGTTTTCCCTGCGCACCGGATTGTGCCAGGCCGAGGGCGCTAAAGACCACGAACTGCTTTTATAGTGCACACACACGTGTGGGGCCGCTCGGGGCTCTGGGTGCGGGATTTGGGAGGAGGGGTTGAGAGGGGTGGGTGAATCGAGTTTTCTTTCGGATTGGGCCGTGGAGGAGGGAGGGGGAGAGAGGACGTAAGCGGGAGACGGTAGGGGGAGTTGAAGGGAGAGAGAGAGAGGCGGGGCGCCAACAGGAGAGGGCAACACCCCCGCCGAGGAAGGTAGCGCCAAGGAGTGAGCACACTGACGCGTTCTCGATATCTGCTCGAGACGATGACCTCGTGGCTCGACAATGTGCGGAGAAGAGCTCGGTACTTACTTACAGTCATACTAATTTCTTTAATTCAGGTTAAGTTTAAAAAAAATAGAATATAAGAATCTGTAATGCACACGATAAATTTGATTTCTGTGAAAACATTTTTTCTCGAAAAGAAAAAATGGCAATTTTAAACCAGAAAGTTGCTCAGCTCAGCTCTAACATCAAGAAATTTAAAATTAGCTCTTAATTCCTTGTTGGTATATCCTTATTCTTAAAGTAAACCACTCTTCTAGTCATTCAGTTTTGTTAATGAAAATTTAAGTTAGTATTGTCGTAACAAAAAGTCAGTGAATGCGATTAAAATGACAAAATCATTTCCAAGAAAAAGGTTCCAGTCGTTTCAAATTAATTAGTAAGGAGTCTGTAAGGGATATGGGCACATGAAAGACGGAAAGAGTATTGGTGCTGATGTAAAGATTCATTAGTATTCTACCGTGAATTAACTATGTTGAATCGGATAATTAGCAAAATGGAGACGGAACTCTTAATGAAATTGGAAATGGAAACGGAAATAAAATCTACTGTTGTACCATATGGGCTTTTGAAATGGCCTTCTCATTCCCCTCGACATTGCGTCTCAAAATTGTCATTCTATCCTTTTTCCACTAAAGACATTTAATGAGATGTCTCGGTATTTATTTTTAACCCTCATTTATGGAAATGGGAGTCATTATACCACTAGATAATTTTGTAGCCCATTAAATTTATCACAGGTGAGCTACAATTAATTAATTTAATTTTTAAATTTTTTCATATTTTGAGCTTAATATTACCCTGAATTTTGCATGAATAGGGTTTTAGGTTTCATTAGCAGTTTTCATCTACGTTAGGTGTTGGTGCTCAATTATATTATTAATTTTATTTAACGGCTTAGCACTGAGTACTACTATTTGACTTCAAATAATCTTTTTCCTTCTCATTGTGATTTTATCTTAAAGTGCTTTCAAAACACTTTTTCTCTGCTTATATTAAAAAAACGTCCTTAGAGGGGGACTTTGAGAACATTGAGGGAAGAGGAAGATCACATTGGACTCGAGCTAACCCGAATGATTACATCTATCAAGGCGTGATCGCAGGGCCATATCTCAACAACTCAAAATCCCAAATATATATATATATATATATATATATATATATATATATATATATATATATATATATGACATCACAACGTTTTTTCAGACTTTCTAAGAATAATCTTTTGAGGATTATAAGGATTACCTATGCAAGAAAAGCAGAGCATGATGAGGTGACCCGCTTGATTATTTTGAGTCATAATTGAAATCGATTGACTCATTGTTGCGTCATTTTGGTTTAAAGACTGTGCGGATATAAAAGTTAGTAATATTAGAGACATGACTTAATGGAACCCAGTCATCAAGTAGGATAGTTAATAATTTATGATTTTAAAAGCAAAATTTATTTGAGGTATATTACGATGACAAGTTCATAAAAATAAAATTTTTCATTGGTATTCAGAGATATTAGTTCATCAATGGATTAATTCTCATTTTGTATTTAGTTTACTACGAAAAATTAGTTATCATTTCAAGTAATCCAAGGTTAACCAAGGAAACTTAGTCATTGAAAAATGTCTTTCTTTTTAAATGAGACATAAAGAATGATTTTTCACTCTAAAATTAATTGTTGCATTTTTACAACGATGATGGATGAGCATTGTGACGTTTAGTAGTGTTATCATACATTTAAAAAACTGCCATTGAAAATGCAATTGCTTTGAAAATCCCTTTTGTACCCAAATGAGAATGACAATTGCCAAAGGAAGGACAAAGAGCCATTCGGCCGTTGCAGCACCACTGCCGAGGAAAAACGCCATCGCCCTAGTTACAGAGAATGGTAGTCTGCTTCCCTATGCACTCAGTAATAAAAGTAATTTAAGTGTTTGCTTGATATACATATATGTGTGTGTATATATATGTATATATATATATATATATATATATATATATATATATATATATATATATATATATATATGTTCTGTTTGACCCTGGCGGAAAGAAGAATGCTATGCTCGTGTTGTTGGTGTCGCCGCTCCTTCCTGCCTCGCTTCCCCGCTACGTTGGAAATAATTTCCTTGACGTCTTTACATGTGATAGGGTAACTAAGTATAAAATACGACTACGTTAAACATTCAAGAAGAACTGCTGCTCAGGGTAAAAATAGAATAAGAGGAATAATCGCTGCAAACTGCGCCACTTGGTTGGAAACATTGTTTCCCCAGCGCCGTCGTTTGCAGTTATTCTTATCTATTATTTTTCGAGGGTAAAATAACATTTTTTGACCTGTCGCTACTAAAAATTCTCTCACTAATTTTTTTATCGTCCTGTTCGCTGGGGAAAGCATGATTGATGTAATAATTTATTTCTAAAACACACACAACGAGGTTGGCTCCCAATCTATGCAAGAGATTTAATTCATAAATTAACATTGCGAGAATCGTTCTCCACTTAGTTCTTCTCAAAATCCATAAAAGGCTACCTATGCGTTAGACGATGATTTTAAATTCTAGCTCCTCCTTGCTGCAAAGACTTTAAATTCGGCAATGTCGCCGACTACGTGAGGAGTCCATCTAATAGTAACTTCATATGAGTTACGTCTAATTAGTGTAATTTAGCATCACTCTTTTTATTCTCATCACATTTCCCCAGCACTTTTTCGGTGCATTTTAATTTTCTATTACGATTCCTTTGTGCTTCTTCTAGGAAATGACGTGAGACTTATCATTTATTTTTGTTTCATTTTTCATTAGTCGAATTTTATATTATTTACTGTTACTTTTTCAATATCTTTTACAGAATAAACTTCCGTGGTGGAACATCTTACAAAAACTTATCACTGCACAAGTTTAATTCCAATTGCTAGTGGTAGCACAAGATTAAATCCTATTAAAATTTGAGGGTTATTACATTAATTATACGTATTGATCCTCCGAATTTTGAATATTTCTGCTTACGACGCCGTTATCAGCAAATAAGCATATTTAAGCATTAACTACTGTGTAAATGTCATCAATGTACCAAGTGGATAAAAGAGCAAGGGTTTCAATTGGGAACACCAACTTGTTTCCCTTGGGGAACACCTTATGAGAGAATTTTATTAGATGCAGCACCAACGATGAAGACAATTAGATTGCGATATTTTCAACTAGCTTAAACCAGCTTTGTTTAAACCAGCATATGTTTAATATACCTATCACATTGGTCCAACTTCGTGAGTAACTTGCTATGAAACAATTTAGCGAAAGATTTCTTAGCATCTTTAAACAATTATGTCGAATAGAAATTTATTTTTAGCCGAACCTGAGCTATTATGACCAAAAAAGTACAAATTTGTTATCTCGGGATCTCGTACTCTTGCGGTAGCCTGGTTTTTTCAGAATTAAATCCTGACCATTGAATAGCCTCCTTATAGAGGTAGCAATAAAATATCCCATGACTTTATATGAATTTGAGATAGGAATATAATTACTCGATTCCTCCCTATAATCGCCTTCAAATATAGACATGCTAGAAAGTACCGGGAGAAGTCCACTAAAGATTGTTATCTTTAGAACTTGTAAATGATACGTCGTATTAATAGACAGCCGCAACATTTTTCACTCTATCTTTCAAATCATTGGAGATAAAGACTAATAATTCTTTCTTTTTTTGATATTTTAGTACCATGCAAGCCATTGCTAGGGTGTGTGGCAGGGGTTGAATACTCACCAGACTAATTTTGACCAGAATTACCTTCCGCTCCCTCCAAAGCGGTTAGACAATTTTATATTGATTACTTCTCGTTCGTGAACATTATTATATCTTAAATCTACCTGTCCTACACATAATCTATCTAATTTTATTGGCATGATCTTTTACACCGTAGTACGATGGGGGTAATAAAACATTTTTGGCATCACTGTGAGGAGACGTCCTTCCAATTTATACAATAGATATGATTTGTAAATCAAACTTCGCTCCGTGAGTGATTCCTTGCCTAGCTGCTCTAATATTTTGGATAAGCTACTAAGTTTGCCATAAAAACGTTATATAAATGTAGCTCCTCTACGCTGCACGCGATCCAATTCGGTAATCAATCCAACTTCGTGAGAATCCCATATATTAGAAGCATGTTCTAAATGAGGCCTAACCAACGACAGATAACATTTCTCTTTGACCTTTTCATCAGATTTACCCAGCACATTTATAATAAATCCTAATTTTTTGTTAGCTTGTGCACATATTACCAGTATGTTTTTCGCCGAGGAGAGGTCGTAGGTGAGGGTAACTCCTAAGTATTTAATCGAGTCTATGTTCACCTTCCATATCGGCATTCCCGATGCAGTAGGCCATCTGGAGGGAAAGTCGCGCAATTCTCGTCTTCTTATTTTAATAGTTTTTAATCCTAGTGTATTTACTCTGAACTTCATCTAAATTTTTCATCAGAGATTTCTCCCAAAGGATGCCAAATATTTGCGGCGTATTCAAAAAGGGGTCTAACTTAAGCGAAATAACACTTCTTTTAATTCGCATTACATTTCCCCATTACTCGTTTAACGATGCCGAGTTTCTTTAAGGCGGACCCACATATTCCCTTTGTGTGTGAACCCCATGAAAGACGTGATGCTAGGGCTACCTCAAACATTTAACTTGATCTGCCGTAGTTGACAATGAAGCCTCTATTGCATAAGTTATTTTCTAATCGTCACCACTTTTGCTCCAAAGTTAAAAAACAACACATTTGCTTATGCGCAGTTCTAATCCCTATACTTGCACCAGTCCGATATTTTCTCTTACCACTACAGACTATCTGCTTAGGGTCCTTATTTCTCTGCATTCCTCCGTGTCATCTGCAAATAATCTCACATTGTTACAAACGCATGAACTTAAGTCATCAGTGTACATTTTTATATATTTATTATTATTATTCGGTATTATACCGGATAAGGTAGGTTATTGGATGGACACAGCTACAAAAGAAATATTTTGTGACTCCTAACAAAACACAAAATCCAGCATCCTACTGTAAATCAGGTCCCTCTTCATCTCTGAGTACTTTTTTCCTCCCTTCATCCCGTCCAACATCCCTATCCTGTTCCTTCCCTTTCCTCGTTTACCTAACATTCTCCCCTCAATTACAGTCTTCAACATCCCACTGTCGGTCAATACCCCTTTCATCCACTTTTCCTGTCTCCATAGGATTTCTCCCAACAAACCCCTCTCTTCGCCCACCATACCAAGTACTTCCTCATTTGTTTTCTTCTCTGTCCATTTCACCTTCTCCATTCTTCTCCACACCCACATTTCAAAGCCTCCAATCTACGTCTATCCTCCTGCTTCAATGATCACGTTTCCGCGCCGTATATAGCCACGCTCCATATCAAAGTTTTTACGAGTCTTTTCTTGATATCCTTACTCAACGTCCCTGTCATCAACTCCCTCCTCCTTGTGAAAGCCTCTTTGCTTAGCGCAATTCTTCTCCTTACGTCCCTACTACTTTGACCATGTCCGTCCAAAACACTACCGAAATACCTAAACTGTTCTACCTGCTCTAGTTTTTGCCCTCCTATTTTATATTTAGCTTAGGCTTTTTCTTTCTAGAAAATCGCATAACCTTTGCTTTATTAATATTGATTTTCATCCCATAACTGTCGCACTGAATTTTCAATTCAATCAGCAATGCTTGAAACCCATTGGCTGGCTGACTAACTAAAGCTTGGTCATCAGCGAATCTAACTGATTTCACGAATTCCCCGCCGACTTTCATTCCTACCTCCAGTTCTTCCCATGCCTCTTTAATCATTTCCTCTGCATAAACGTTGAACAGCACCGGCGATAATGGACAACCCTGCCTTACACCTCTTCCTAACACTGCCCATCCGGACTCCCCGTTCCCCACTCGCACTTGAGCAGTCTGAGACATGTACAAGGTTGCGTATTAGCCTCCTTTCCCTCCAATCTATTCCTATTTTCTGCAATATACCCATTAGTTTTTCCCAATTCACTCTATCAAACGCTTTTCGAAATCTACGAAACAGGCAAATACCTCCTGGTTGTACTCTATATTTCTCTCGATTAATAATCTCATTACTGCAATGGCATCACGCGTACCTCTCCCCTTCCTAAACCCAAACTGATCATCCCCTAAGTAAACATTTGCCCTACTCTCTATCCTTTTGTTTATGATCCTGAGGAACCCTTCAGCTGCGTGGGATATCAAACTTATCGTCCTGTAGTCCTCACATGATGTAGCCTTTACCTTTTTCGGAATTGGGACTAAAACTGATCTCACAGTCTTCCGGCCGGATTCATTCCTCATAGATACGACGAATCAGCCCATATAGCCTCTTCCTCCCACATTTTCCTAAACATTTCAATAGTTCCGCGGGAATGCTATCCACCCCCACGGCCTTATTTAGTTTCATCTCCCTTAATGTCATTTCTATCTCATTGTCTAGTATGCCTGGACCTAAGCTGTCTTCCTCTACGTCATATTCTTTTTCAATGTCTAACTTTGTTGGTCTAAGTTCTTTACTATACAGTTCTTCTCTATACTCCTCCCATCTCTCTTGAATCTTTCCTGTGTCAACTATTACCTTAGCCGCCTTATCTCTAACTGTTAGCATATCTCTTCCTTTCTTACTTCCCGATAACGAATTAACTTTGCTGTACAGCGCCGATTTCACCCTTCCTCTGCAGACATTCCATATCCTCGCACTGCGTCTTCCACCATACTTCTTTTGCTTTATTTGTTGCCCACCTCAATGTATTGTTTAATCCGATGTACTTCATTTTACCCAACTTTGTATTAAAATTCTTCCATTTTCTCCTCTCATCCATCTTTGTAATCATCTCATCCATGATCCATGGTTTCCTGGTCCTTTTAGCTTTAACGGTTCCAATAGTGTCCTTTGCGGCTTTAGACAACCTTTTCTTGATACTTTTCCATTTTTCTTCGATAGTACTTAGCCCTTTACCATCCTCCATGATTTACTCTACCGCCTGTTTGTATTTCTTCCTTTTCATACCATTAAATGCTTCTACATTCCATTTCCTAACTCGCCATCTCTGCCTTATCTTTTTGAAACGGAGGCTACATTTCATAACAATTAAATTGTGGTCAGAGTCTGCATCCGCTCCCGGGAAGCTGTGCGAATTTATCACACTGTCCCTAAACCTGCGTTTAACCAGAATATAATCTAGCTGATACCTTTCTGAGTCACCTGGCATTTTCCATGTATACCTACGTCTTTTGTGGTGTCTAAACCAAGTGTTGGTGATGACTAAGCCCTGTCTCCTGCAGAACTCAACTGCTTTTTCCCCGAGGTCAGTCCTCGTGCCTAAACCGTAGTCCCCCACCTCATCACCATCTCTTCCTTTGCCTACCGTCGCATTCCAATCACCCATCACTATCAAATGTTTCCCTGCAGGAACACACGCGATCATGTCCTCTAACTGATCGTACATCTTATCGACCTCTTCTTCCTTATGGTTGCTCGGTGGCATGTATACCTGAATAATAACTAAGTTCGTCGGTTCTGCTTTTATCTCCACTAGTAGTATTCTATCCGTTACCTGCTCTATGTTGACTACGCTTCTTCATTTAATACTATGGCAACCCCTCGTTGGCTCTCGTCCCCGCCGCTGTATATTATTCGATACTGATCATTCCAGTAATCCCCGCTATCCTTCCATCTCACCTCGCATAGACCTAAAATATCGATATTTCCCCTTTGCATTTCTTGCTTAACATTCTCCAATTCCCCTGTCCTCATAATTGTCCTAACTTTCCACGTTCCTATTCTAACTAATTTGGTCTTATTATCCGGCGTCTTTTGTTATGCTGCTGCTGGTTTTCCCTTGCAAGGGTTTCGTGGGATGACGACCGCGGAAGTCTTGCCTCCCCCGCTGCTGGTCACGACACACGGCCGATTGGGCCGAGCCCCGTAGTTGCCAGGACTCAAAATCTCTGGATTGTCCATCATTAAATCTTGGGAATGATAATTGAAGTGGTTTCCCGTTGCCTTCCTCAACAGTGTTTTCGACGTGACACCATCACTTATTGGCCGCCCCACTGGGGTCAGACGCCAATGCAGCCGCCTCACTGAGGAACAGGCGCTGCGTGGACTACCTTTTGTCTAGCTCCTAACCTTCGACCTATCTGGCATGGGTGACCCTACCAGGAGCAATTATTATTACTCCCGCCAGCACAGCTCTAGGGGTCATCGGAACGCACAAGCCCTTCCACCACGTCAAGGTTGTAGTCCGGGGAGGGGATATATATTTACATATATATATATATATATAACCATAAACAAAGTAATCAACCCGAAGGTCGGTTTAGCAGATGATGGTAGAGATCACCCAGTACTAAGCCCGAGAGGAGCGGCCGACTTTCGTGTATTTTTGGATCTTCCGTTTCACAGGGAGAGTTCGGGTTTTTTATGGACATATTGAGATTACGACAGAGCGTTTTTTTGTGTAAAAGCAGAGTGTGACTTGTTGAAATGATCGACCGAAATTTTGGCAAAATTGCCAGGTCTAATTTCGGTTCATTATTCTGGTTCCTAGGAGATGACGAATAAATTGCTAATGCTATGAATTCAGTAAAAAGTATAGTGAGTAAGTTTTAGGTTTTTTTAATTTTGAAGGTAAATAGTGGATTAAAAGAAATGGTACACATTGTTTTTTAATAATAATATATCAAACTGCTAGCTACTAATGCCAACGCTTTCATAAGCCTCTAATTCCGGGTATATATATGCTGAAGCAATATTACGTTTTTCGCAGAGAATATTGTACTTTCTTGATTACGAGTACATATGCTCAGCTGTGTTTTATTTTTCTTGCCTCAATATGCTATTTAGATCGTTTCCCTTGTTTACTACATCTGTGTGCTACATTTTTCTTGTATCTCAATTTCTGGTTTCTTAAGATTGGACTTTATTCACTGACATCGCACCGTCAGCATGCACAGTTAATGGAAAACATTCAAAAAACTGCGGGAGATGTCGTAACTGTTATATCAACGGTTTCTTTCTCTTTGTAAATTAACAAGTTTTATTTTTTTGGGGGTTTTATTGGTGTTTTTTGTTTTGATTGTTGAAAAATGTGGTGGATTTTTGGAACAGTTCGAAATATTTAATCCAATTGTATTTTTATTTTAGTGTAAGTTTGACATTTTAACTCGTTCTTTTTCGTTCTTGAATTTTTCAAAAGATATCCAAATATTTCATTAATATTTTGCTTCAGAATCCTGAACTCTATGGCTGATTCCTATGCTGACTTTGGTGTGACAAAGGAAGTTAATGAACAGACAGATTAAAATTCTCCAATATTACGTTCCATAATATCCTATGTTCAAGATATTCTAAAATCCAATCTCTAATCTCAAATATCTTTTTCTTTTCTCAGCTTACAGAAACCCGTTTGAATAATAGATGAATCTCCTTAGAATGAACTATGATTGTTTTTAAGTAGGTGATTCTATAGGAAGTAACATGATGAATAAATTTAAAACTATGCATAGGAAGCTCAGGAAAAGAAAAACCAGTCCTCCGTAAATTGTTTCGCAATCACTAGGGAGACTTTATAACCCTAAAAAATCTGTCTACACAATCACAAAGTCTTTCCGAAACGCAATGCTATATTTTGAGAAAAACAGCCTTCCTAGAACGATGGTGCCTTAATCCTATTTCGGAGCACTCCCCTTCGGGACCTCACGCACTTATCCAAGCGTCTCTTCAACTTTTCAAGACAATCGGGAAAATTCTCGTGGATTAAAATCCACGATACACCTTTATATGAAGACGAATGATTAAGGCCTCAGCAAATGCAGAGTATGGAAGTAGTCAACTCTGATACAAGCTCTTAAATCATGGAATCCATCTATGAAGTCAAAAAAATACTAAGTTAAATCGATCGCTCGTTTTTTCCAATCACTTTATTCGAACGGTCACCTCTTTACCATCTCAAAATAGAATTACGAATGAATTCATCTATAAAACCGCACAATGCAACTACTTAATTACATTTGTGAAGCGGAAAAACATGGATTTTCAATGAGACGCATGACAGAAGCTGTTCAATTTACGCACGTACATACCACGTTTATCCTGTCGTATGGGGTGAATTTTCTGAGTGTAACTTTGAAAACTCCCGTTACACCGAAAGAAATAAAAATCTATTTGAAAATGCTAGAATTTTACTACTTTTTGAAAGTAAACTACTCGCTAAATTTGACATAAACGTCACTCTGACTCTTTACTTTAAACAACTGCTGCATTCAAGTAATGCATGAATACTAAAAATATGGCCCAATTATCAGGAGAAAAATATGTTTAATACACGATTCAGCAATGGAAATAATATTTTACCTTCACAGAAAAGATTATTAATACAACTTTGGAACATCCATGCGGAATCCTCCGGGTACAAGTTAAGTCGGGACAACCTTATTCCCTATACGGAACTAAAGACGGTGGACTGTATTCCACTAAGCTACTCGTCATCAGTCATATTGACAAAGACATTCGACAGATACTTTATACTGAGAATTTCAGATGTGGAGAGCGTATTAAGGGGTGCGGTGAAGTTCATCTCGCACTAATCCCTACGGTGTGCGAAATTCAAGGCCGGGAAGGGTGAGGCAATTCCTTTAACCGTGCCACCTGCGGTTTCCCACAAAGTTTTGTTTCATAGAAAATCGTGTAGCGTGGGTGGAGCTGGGAGCGTCCTTCGACCTCCACCCAATATGACCCAATATATTCCGAAAACGCTATGCCCACTGGCCTACCTAGCTGCAATAGGAGCTCAGAAATCAGCTGATAAGTTCAAAACGACTGCGTAATTCTAAAAAGAAACTTTATTTTGCCGTGGACTCGATTTATTCATTACACAAGGTTTTTATTATTACGTCATTTACAATAACACGATTCGTCAATTAGACATTATCTGGTACATGACAGCGCCGTGTCAACGTTTATTGATTTGGTATGATCTTTATCGTCTGCTCTTTGGCGGTCCATTATCATGTGAACGATAATACATTCCTGATGATGTCAGAGGAGTTAATGATTTAAAAAATACTCAATTACTAATACTTCCCAATTATAAAATATTATGATACATTGATTCATTAGTGAATTTAAGGTACTCCACCGAATGAGGTTTAAGACAGTCCCTAGCGACTAAAACGTACCACGTAAATTAATTTTTAATTGACCTACTTAATTTTATTTATTTCGCTGTTCATAAGGAACAAGGTTCCACCAAATCTCAGTATTTCCATCGAACATATTCCTACTTTATTCAGATTCCACCCGACGAATTCCTTTCTTTTAAACCCACTATTTTGAAATCTTCAGCGTTAAGTCTTCCTCTCCGTTATTAGTTATTACCTCCATTCATCTCTCCCCATACACACGCATCTTAAAAACATCCAACTGCGCCCATCCCTTTTCTTCAAAGGCCAGGTCTTAGATACATACAACGCGCTGCTTCACATTACAAAATTATTTACCAATATTTTCGTTGCTTATTAATTAACTTACATTTCATAATTTCTCCTAAATGATGTATTGGCCTGCATGTTGGTCCTAAAAATGATTACATAATTGCATTGCATATTATTACATTATATTACATTACATTATATTATTATACATTATATTATATTATAAAAGAACATTATATTTCATTATATTATATTACATTATATTATATTATAAAAGAACATTATATTTCATTATATTATATTACATTATATTATATTACAATTATATTACATTACATTATAGCGTAGTACCCATGTAGACAGACTGTTCGGATGCTGACCGAAAGATCCAATTTCAAATATGTGTGGCCGTGATCACGCTCAAACTTCAACATTTCCGAACCAGATCTTTTTGAGAAACCGCCGGCGGCAAAGGTAAAGGGAATGATCCCTCTAACCCTGAATGTTTCAATATCACGTAATGTCGTAGGGATAAGCACCTGCCCTCCGCCCGGTTCATCGAAGTAACCAACGAATTAATTAATTTGGTGTTAATTCCGTTCATTTGAAAGATTGGATCTGGTTCAACGTAATCGATGAAAGTTTCACTGGTCGATCAACTTTTAGGCATGCTAAAAGTAAACTATCGCGGTAGATACCTATAATCAATGCACGGATCGCAAGAGTTTTCCTAGAATGGAAGATAAATTAGACTTCAGAGTAAACCATATTTGATAGCTTTCACATCTCGATAAGGGTGAAAATTCCGAGCGCCACTTTTCGGAGGGCTTTCATTTGTCGCGTCGATTAAAATTAACTGCGCATTCATAATTCATTTACTTAAGCAGTATTTTTTGGTCTACTGCTTGATCATTCCCTCCAAATCGACTTCATATTTGACATTGTGCAAGGCCTCAATCTATGTGATGGGAGGGTGGAATGTAACTGATTTTATTAATTTCCAACCTTAACTCCGCTTCTCGAGTTCTCCTCATTAATCCCTTAACATTGCACCCGCATGCGTATTGAAAACAACCAGTGGCACTGGGCCTTACTACTCTTACTATTCAGCTTGGCACTGCCCATTCCGGCTCTCCATCAGCCACACCGCCACAGCAACCTGGACAGTCTGAGAATGTGAAACTTGCGGATAAGTCTCCTATCAATCCATTTATTAACTTCTGTAATGCGACGGTAGGCTGGAAAGTAATGCACGCATGCCTGTAGACCGCACACAAAAACAAATAGTATGATCGACCAAAAAGTACATTAAAGTACAATTCTCAAGTTTCAAAATCATAGACTAATTTTTCAACAAAGTCACAGTTAAGGCTAACACATTTCTCCCAACGTGTAACAAGTTTTTGTGTTCTGCCACTGAAAAACTCTTCCGACTTTTCTCGAATTCAGGAGTTGACAGCTGCCTTTACCTAATCTTCCGAGGTGTAATGATTACCCTTGAGGTGTCTCTTAAGATGAGGAATAAAATAAAAAATCGCAGGGCGCAAGATCGGGGGAATGAAGAGGGTGTGGAATCGGTTCAAATTTCAGGTTACACAGAGCCACTCCGGTTGCGCGCGAGGTGTTTGGACTAGCGTTGTTGCATGTTGCAAGATTATTGGCGCCAGGCTGCCTTTAACACGATAAACGTATTCCTTGGATATTAAAATATGGTTTACGATACGCTTTTGAGTGATTCGCCGGTCATTTTGAATCAAATATTCGATGAGTTTGCAATGTTTATCGTCTGTGGCAGTGATCGGACGTGCGCTGTGTGTTTCATCAATTATTATGACTTTTCCAGGCTCGCAACCACGAAATTTTACTACCCATCGATTTATAGTAGATCCATCAACATCTTCGTTACCATAAACAGCCTTTAAACGACGATGAATCTCAGTAGTTGTCACTTTTTCAGAAGATAAAAATTCGATTGCAGCACGCTGTTTAACTCGCCTTGACATAGCACTAGAACACGTCTCCATACTTCCGCTTCTCAAAATACACTGGATGAATGGAACGACCTCAAACCTGCGCATGCATGTTATGGGGGAATGTTACTTCCACATGCCACCAGGAGTGCTTGTGAAGGTTATTTAGTTTGCGGTCATTGCAGTTTGCGGTGCTTCATTGAAGGTCATTTTGCTTGTGGTCTACAAGCATGTGCGCATTAGTTTTCAGCCAACCCTCGTATATACCTTAATTATACCCGTCTAATTCTATCGAACATGCTCTAGAAATTCACGAATAAAACCAAATACATTCTGATTGTACTGTGCTCCTTTCTAATAGTGACCTTACTACTGCAACACATACCTATCCCCTTCCTGATACCAAGCAGTCATTTTCCCTCCTCTCTACCCACTGGTCGTAAGGAACACTCTAGCGGCGCCTGAAATTAAACTTATTGATCTATAGTCCTCATATACGGCTGCCTTTTCCTTTTTTGGAATGAAAACTAACGCTGATCCGATGAAATATCTCGGCCAAAGGCCTCTCTCATAAATGCTACGAATCAATCCATGAAAACTCGTCCTTTAACGTTTTTCTAAACCTTAAAAAAGTTATTCGGGAATGTTATTTACCCCCACGACTTTATTTCATTTCTATTCCCTTAATGTCTTTTCTATTTCGCAGGTTACGTATACTACCTGGACCTAAGCTGTTCTCATCTACGTCATATTCCGTTTCCAGGTCTAAATTTGCAAGCCGATTACCCTTACCATAGGAATCTACGTCTAAACATTACCACACAAGCTACCGCAAGGACGTGTAACGAGGGAATATGTTGCTCCTCTTGTTTAATTAGAGTCTCCATCTATATCTTTGTAACGCGTAACGAAGTTTTATGCTTAGTGTCCGAGAATCAGGAGGTAAAAATAATGCTTAAAGTAGTTAGGATGGGGAAGGAGCATCGCAGAAAAGTGTATAACGTTGAAGCAATCTTGGTAACCAACTGATGAGGTTTGAAAAACAAAGTGGCTGACTTTTAACCATATGGTCCTAAAAACCGAAGGTGATTTTACTGTAAGAACTGAGAGCTAGTTATCCCAAGACATCGCCGATGAGGAGAATTCACCAGAAGGCTTGAGAGTTTATAGATGGGATAGAGAATATTGGAGTGTAGGAGTACTCATAGGTTAAGGATATTAACTAAATTAGAAAAAATGGTGCGATTAAAAGCGTTTGGTGCTCCATAAAAACTTAAGGGCAAGAAGAGTATATATTTGTGTTAACCACAGACCTTCCGATTACGGACAGACATCAATTTTAGAACTAGAAAGAGAGGACACTAGTTTAAATTCCCATTAGGGCAATAGGAGAGTTATAAACGGAGGGGTTATAGTCAATATTCTCTCCATAGACTGGAAAAAATATACATAATTTTATAGCATAAGGTCAATTATAAGGACAAGGTCGGAATCATTTCTTCGTGTTTTTATAACCCAATTGGTACTAAGACCAAGCAGAGGAAATAATATACTTGATCTACTAGAAAAAAATAACAGTTTCAGAATTTACTTTGTAGAATTCCTTGATGATGAAGGTAGCAAAAGAAACTTTGCACTTATACATAAAGATTTAATACTCCTCCCCCACCAAGGCAGTGATGAACATCAACCGTCCCTTAATGAATGTCAAATCATTGTTGACAAACATCCCCCTCATTAAATGAAAAAAACACAATGTGTTTTTTTCCGCTGTTCTTTCTAAGAACGGTGGAGGGAAATATTGTGTTATTCATTTAATGAACATGAAGTTCCACAAATTTGAGACAGAAACCTTACAATACACACCCTCCCCCTCCTTTTAGCCCACTAATACGTAAAAATTTTTCATGTATTTCACCTGATGGAGATGTGCAGCATCGAAACCATGGTCGCGTAAAGTATTAAATCTTTATGTGTAATTGCAAAATTTCTTTTTCTTCCCTCATTACTAGCAAAACATTCATCGGGGGACGTTCTAAATACAGTAACACTTGAAGGACTTAGTGAACACAGGATAATAAAACTTGAATAAGATATGATTACTTTGAAAAATCAGAAACGCCAAAGAAAGATATATTCGTTTGACCGGGTCGATCACGACGGATTTAGGCGTGAGCTGCAGCAGTATTACGAATTATTTAAGAAAAGTAGCAGCAACCGATGCAGAGAGAATTTTTGTAGTGCTTTTCCTGATTTTACAAGATCTGAAGTAGACAAATGTATTCAAATACGTTGAAAAATAAAATGGGAAATGACCAGACGGAACCGTGAAAGAACTAATCGTACCATTCTGTGTAGAGATGTCATGATTGTGCATGTATAGCTGGAGACCCAACACCCCTTGCCATACGCCCTTTCGGTGGCTTGCGGGGTCTTATGTAGATGCATGTAGAGTTAGAGAAGGGTTTATTCTAATGCGGGGTGTCAAATAGTGTCTTGTTAAGTGAGTTTGAGAAATTTAGAGGTACTAATTTCGTGTCCATCCAAAACCGAACTTAAACTGTAGGCTACCGAATAACATTATAACTAATCCATGTCAACCGCAAATATGTAATTATTTAAGAGTATTTAAATTAACCAATGCTTAGAGTTGACTTGAAAAAAAATATTTTGAGGATGAAAAGAAGAGAATAGATGACGGTAATGGACCATTCTTTTTTTGATTCTAAGAGTCAACTACGTGATACTTGCCAAAAATTCCCTTAAAATTCCTGAGAAACGCCAAATTTGAATTTAAATTATTTATAAATAAAATAAGATATCAATAAAAATACGTCTTAAATAATGAAGTACGAGTATTATATAAGACAAGTCGATATCCCTTGTCCATATAAACGATTTTGGAGAGGTAATATATTCTGTGAACTTAATTTATGTTAATTTGGGCACATTTTTTCATGTTAATGGAATTTATATTAACGGAAAAGTGACTTAGGCACACATATTCGTCCTATGCGAATAATAACTATATTTTGTGAAAAATAAGGACAAATGTGCAAAATTCATGGTCACAAACTTTCCAACTAATGAGGTATCTTTATTTGCTCTGTTCTTTTTAGTCGTTTAAATTTTAAAGATTTGTCACAGCAATGGAAAATTTGCTTTGATTCGCGATAAAGTGTGTGACGCTCCAATAATATTTTTGGCAACACATTACCTAAAGTGATTACATTTGATTGAATTGGCCAATAAAGAGGAATCAATGCAACAGATGGTTACTAAAATTTGCTTATAATTGCTGATAGGTAGGATTGCTAGCGATCTAAACCGATATTATTAACTTTTACGTCGATCCCTTCACAAATTGCAGCCCTTCTACTTTTTATGCCCCGTACAATGAATCATTTACTGAGATATTTCCAATGTTTGATCCACGGAAGTGTTATGCGTACATGATTTACTAGATAATTCAATCAAATTAATGATTGTTAACTCAGGAGCAAATAATATGAAGTACGAATTAAGAGATTGTAAAAATTCGACCGATTTGTAGAAACAGCATCGCATTTTCGAGGACTGTAAAATCATAGCTTGTGGGAGTTTGTGATGATATTTGTTTCCAAGGTTCTTTAAGTTATTTATATCTCGATCTCACTAATGAAAAAATAAAACGCCTGAGGGGTTTCTACAGGGTGGCAAGTTTATCAGGGATGACCAATTTATTGGTGGACAAAATATGACTCATATGGTTTTTCATCGATAGTAGATAAGTGCAAAATCTAAGGCCAAAGTGCAAAGTAGACCTTTTTTTCGCATGTTTTCCTTCAATAATTTCAATTTAAAAAGATCTTAATTTAGAATTTGTATAAAAAAGAAACATCATGGAAGCAAGTGGGTTACTTTGCTTTCTAAGGGAAAATTAGGAGTTGAATTATTTTCTGAAACTCTTGTTACTGTCCTCTTTACCAGTTTAGCGATTCATTGTTTAGCTAAGTTAACTTCATTAATATTTAAATATTAAATTTGCCCGAATACATTTGTAAATTGGTTACCTACTCGACTTCACATGAAAGTTCGTTTCCTTTTTCGCGCTATTAATTAAAAATTTTATGCGTTGTGTTTTCAGATATGCTGCAATTAGCAACAGCGATGAGTATTGGGGTCTGCTATTTGAATAATGTGTTTCTAAATACGCGATAGCACGATCAATAAAGCTCTGGCGAGATGCCGATTGTTGGTGATTCCTGCAGCTAAGAATTCAAGTCATTGCGTCGATTTTAATTAACTTCCCTTGTCCACTCCTCCTATTCCGTGAACGTGTTAAATTAAAATCTCCGTTACTCGGAGGCAATGGCCGAAAATTGACGAGCAAACTGAGTGAAATCATAATTAGATCCGCGCCATTATTTTTTTGGGAAACTTGCACTTGCAGTATTCATTACCTCGCTTTGTGGCATTAGTCAAGTTCGATACTAAATCAGTTGAACGACCTCACAGAGCGCGTCGACCCCTTCCTGTCTGTGTTGGCCCAGGAAACTTTGAGCATGAGAGAGATATTCATTGGGTTAATTGCTATTTGGTATTCACTCGGTAAACAGGTTTAAAATGGGAGCACAATTTGATTTTCTCTATGTATTCTCTAGCACGCTGTTTCGCATCTCTTCATGTGGGATCGTATCCTTGGCATTTCCTCTAATTTCCGATTACCTCTTTCTCACGCTACGTGGAATCTGTTTTCCTCTCCAGTGTTTTCCTTTCGGTTAATTTTAAAGAAATAAATCCCATCCCCTTAATGTTTTGTCTGTCGTCCAAGTTTTAGTTTTTTCACGACCCAAATTACTTTTATGGCGTCCACCACTCCAACCCACTTTGTCTCTAATTCGTTCCCAACCCCATTTGCTCGTAATATAATCTCCACCCCTGGCCTAAGCTACGTCTAATACTCAGGGGCCAACTTCCTCAATTAGCATCGTAATGACATGGGTCAGCAGAACGAGAATTGAAATGGAATGGACGACAAAATTAAAATGGACCACAGGGGAGCCTTTGGTGTCAAGCGAAATAAATAAAATATCAACTTTGTGCATGTATATACGAAGCATTTCATACGGGACACGTTGTGATGGAGAGAATCGAGTGTGGGAATGATGCATTCATCATGTATGGGACACATAAACCTGTTTGTTGCCACGAGAAGTTCTTGCGACACTTGTATGCACTTGTACGCCTTGTAGTATGTGAGTTGAAGCTTCGGTACATTCTGCATCTCAGAAGTTAAAGCTTACACAGGAGCAAATATTGGCTTGACGGTTCGTGCACTACTTACTACTTCGGGCACGCAGTCCTGTCCTTTCTTAATTTTAGTAAATTAATGATCATAAATAATTGAAAATCGGTGCCTGTTTGAATAAAAACGAACTGAAGAATAAGGCTTGAATGAAATGAGGATGGTCGTCGCTTGGAAGAAGAGGCCCGCCCGCCATAGCTTAGGCCTTAACCCGGGCATCATTCCTTTCCCCGCGCACTCCTCACTCCGCGGCCGCGGGCATGTTGTACCACCACTCTATTATTTTTCCGCTGCTTTGCTCGATAACTCAGCCCAGGCGAAACGAATGGAAGAGAGAGGGGAGGGGGAAAAAGGGCATTTTTTTGTGTGCAGAAGATCAGAGGAAGAAATGCTGGGGATTAAAAATAGAGAGGAGAGGAATGAAGAAAATCTAAAAACAAAAAAAAAAGACTAGCTAGCCGGGTAGGTTGGTAAGTAGGTAGGTAGGCGGGTAGTTGGTAGGTTTTTTGGGAAATGAGGCCATGTATGAGGGTTTTAAGGTAGACTGCGAGTGAGAGGAGGTTCCCTTGAAGAATGAAAGGGCCGGAGGGGTTGGGAGAGAGAGGTGGGTGAGGTAGGGGGTTGGGAGAGGGGAGGCCTGTAAGGGCGTGGGCCGAGGTGAAAGTAATGTGGGGCGGGAGGGTGGAGAGGGAAAAGTGAGGCGGGAAATATTGATTTTTCAACGGCCCCTCCCCTCCGCCGCCTCCCCTCCGCCCCCTCCCATTCGCCAGCGACCCCCAACTCCTCTCCCCGCCATCCTTTCTCCCACATTATCGTTCCAAACCCTGCCTCCCCTCCTCCCTTCCACTTACCTACCACCCACTTCCCCCCCAAACCCCCACCCCCGTTTCGCCACCCCCCCTCGTCTCGTCCCCATCCCGCCTCCTCCTAATTACATGCTTCCTTCCGAACAATTGGCCGCGAAATAATGGCGATCGCAGAGCTCGTCCCATTCTCTCCGTCTCCACCGCCCCCCCGCCCCCCTTCGACACAGCCTCCGTCCTTCTTTCTCTGCCGAGCGACCTAGGGGTGGCGGCGGCGGGGCCAGGCAGCACGCCCCGTATGGAATAAACCCCGGACCCCTTTGCAGCGCATTACTCACCCGTCCCCCGCCCTCGCCCCGTCCCGATTCGCCCTTTGTGCGTTGCTGCCCTTCCTCCGGCCTCCCTGGATTCCCCCTCCGCCCCCCCCCCCCCACAACCCCCAAGCACCCTAACCACTCTCATCGCAGATCGCCCCCCTCCCGCCCCTTGCTTTGCGTTTGCCATTAAAATTATGGGAGAGAGAGAGAGAGAGAGAGAGAGAAATGGGAAAATATATAAACACATTCATTGATGGATCAGGCGCCCTCTTTTTTTTTTGACAGATTTTTAAGTGTGTGGAGGGAGTGGCGTTGGATCTGTAGCTGGTGTACCACTGGCCCTCTCCGCCCTGGTGGGTTGGGGCATGATGCCATGGAGGTGGAAGGTCACTAAAATACGGCGGTGTTATTCCTGGTCCCTTGGCTGGGTGTCGCCGGGGGAACAATGGAATTGTGGTACGCTGACCGCCTCATGGGACGTTCAACTGTGGACACTCCTGAAGTCTTTCATTAAGGGAAGGATAGTGGCCCATAGCTCACTTCACTCCTGCTGATCCTTATCTGTCTCTCTAATTTCTCGATTTTCCCTATTAACACAAGAGGGCTCGGGATTCTTTCTGAATCTAGCTGCTTAAACCAGCGCCCTCCTCTCCATTTCAGACTCCTGCCTTAGATCCCTGAACGATATTAATCCGTCATAAATGGCAAAATGGAGTTTTAGACCCGCTAAGATCTAAAACTTTCCTTAAAGCACGCTAGGGTATTGTAAGATTCTACGCATTTACGTGGAGTAAAAAAAAACACTGTCGAGACAAGGGAAGTACCGAAAGAGAATATATTGAAATATGATTACAGAACGAAAAAGAAGTTTAAGTGTATCTAATTATTTTTAAAATAATATATATAACTCATGTTAATTTTAAGTGGTTTGTTTTAACATTACCAGAACTATAAATGATTCCGTGAATTTCCTGATATACTTTTATGAAGAAATAACTCATTGGTTTTCGTGAAATATTGTAAGTTGATAATAAAAAATACACGAGAATGCCATTGGTCACTACGAAAACATTTATTTTAAATTCTTTTTATTTTTAAATATTGAGAAATTACTTCGCTCTGAATACTTCTCATGTCTTATTGCGGCCAAAATTCACAAACCCTACCGATTAAACCTGTCTTGTTTATCACAGCACAGGACACACCTCTAATACCATTATCATGAGTAATATGAAAAACGTTGATATTTTCTAATAAATATCGAGTTGCCATTAAACTAGAGCACACATTAGTAGAACTTTGTGTAATTTGATCCTAAGGTAGAATTAAAGCAGGCAGCTTTGTTTAATTTAATATAAAAAAAAACCATAAACACGGTAATCAACCCGAAGGTCGGTTTAGTAGGTTCATAGACATTTATTCCGAATAGAATAAATGTATCCAGCCATAAATTATTTTCATGAAAATGCATATGAAAGGTTCTTTATTTTATTTTTGTGTATGCTTAAATAGGATGTGTTATGGTGGTGATTACTTGAGTCGGCATTTGGTGTCAACTTATTGATTCCCCATTATTTTGATTCATGTATGGTTTTTAATCAACATCACAGCTCTCAGGATCGGAGTACGTAATATCCCTAAAGATATGAATTATCACTGTATGAAATACAGTGATAATTCATATCTTTAGGGAAGAACATGACGTTCATGGTTTTATTCAAGATTTAAGCTGACCAGGCCAAGTATTAATAGTTTCTTACCTGTTCAATATTGGCTCAAATTTCGCTTTACCTGTGAAGGAATCAAATGCGTTGCACATTTATTATGCTTTCAAATGATTTGACACGCGAACGTAATCTGTCAAAAAGTCCAATTGGCCGATTAATCATTATCATATATATATATATATATATATATATTATTTGGGTAACACATTTTATGTACGTTCTCCTTTCTTGACTTGAACAGCGTTATTACTTCCCGTAAGTGTGATATCGTTCGATAATGATATTTAAAGGCTTGCGGGTAAACCAATCTTAACAGGCATGCTTATGATGAATAACAATAAATAAGTATATTCGCAGCAGAAATTCTAAAATATTCTGTGATTGTGACTGCAACAAACACCTTGCCATATTGTCCAAAATAACGTCTTATTTTCTCATTAATTACAGTATTATATGCGTAGGATTGCGGATGCGCTCTGCAGTTTTTAAAAATGTGATATATAGTAGCATTTTGCTGAATTCATCCCAGAGTAGGTTTGAGCGAGTTTTCTTGTTTTTATAGCAATCTACATCAGTTATACATATGACAACAAAGCAGGTACATCGTCTATTTTCTTAATGTTAATGGAAGTATTAGCTAAAAGACGTAAATTTCAAATGTGGATAATTATGTGCGTGGGATCTTGTAATTTACAAATAGTTAAATTCTCCTTCATCTACATCTACATAATATCCCGTAAGCCGCCGCAAGGGCTTGTGGCGGGAGGTGTTAGGTCACCAGCCGTAACAAGGAACAATACCACATGCAAAATCAACACACACATGCAAAACTACAATCACAGCGGCGCACACACTCATGCAAAAATCCCTTCATCCTACACTAATGCAAACACATATTAACCAACAAACAATTGTACCGCAATATGCAGCACGAAATCCATCCAACAACGCGCAAGTCAGAATATGAAAAGTAAGAAGGCGAAACTCCTCTACCACGTGAGCATGCAACATAAAACGCTCTCCTCCCCAAGGATAAAGGTAGGGAATGTGACCCAAACGCTGCAGTAAACGGGAGGGTCCCCCCGCGAAGAGGGACAACGGTTGGAAGAAAACATACGGACAGAGCAGATCAAGCAGTACTCTTAAGAGACCTACACTATTTAATGACATTCTAATGCGGTCATGCGGGAAGAAAGGGTTTTGACAACAAATCACACGAGGTGAGTGAAAGTGCATGCAATTGAGTGGACCTACAGGGTTCGTCCGGAAAATAAGGGTACTGATTTTTTCCCGCAGCTCCAGGCGCGCCCAGCACCGCTCTGACGGGCTGCGATTGGAGGGGGGTATGTTGGCAAGCGACGCTGAAAAAGGCAGTCGGCTCTGAGCTGTGGTGTAGTGAGGAGCTCTGTTAACGCGAACCTCCACGCTCGACCCACGTCACGGAACGCGATGACGAAGTTTTTGGAGCAGCGTTATTCCATCAAATTTGCGGTAAAGCTTGGGAAATCGTCTACCGAAACTGTCGGTATGATTAACCAGGCTTACGGGGAGTCAGCCATGTCCAGAAGCATGATCTTTCGGTGGCACAAGATGTTCGTGGAGGGCAGAGAAGAGGTCGACGACGAACCACGGCCTGGACGCCCATCAACGACACTCACCGACGAAAATGTGCGAAAAGTTCGCGATGTACTGAACTCTGATCGTCGTCTTAGTGTTCGGATGATAGCAGAGCAGTGTAATGTGCCAAAAACAATAGCGCCCGCGTCTGGCCAGCGATCAAAACCATCTGGCGGCTGCATCACGACAATGCGCCGTCTCACACCGCGCTTGTCGTGTCGGACTTCTTGGCCAAGCACGGAGTGGCAACGCTGCCGCACCCGCCCTACAGCCCAGACTTGGCACCACCGGACTTCTTTCTGTTCCCGAAGATAAAGAGGAGTTTGAAAGGAACGCGATACGGGACTTTGGACGCCGTCAAAGAGGCCGTGACGACGTGTCTTCGAGAGGTTCCCGATGATGCCTTCGCGGGAGCGTTCCAGGAATGGGAACGCCGCTGGAACAAGTGTATCGACTCACAAGGGTCCTATTTTGAGGAATATTAGCTTAAGATATGTAAAAGTGCAATAAATTTTTTTTCCTGAGCTCAGTACACTTATTTTCCGGACGAACCCTGTAATTATTCCCTAGACGCTGAGGGTGGCAAGTGGAATTTTTGCTTCCTTCCGTGAATATATATTCAGAATTAAAACCTAATTACGAGTACAATTAATAGCAATTACCTTGCTATCACAAACGCATAGGTCGTCTAGTATTACCAGAATAGTTTCAACACTTCATCATCTCGATGGTGTATTTCATTTCTCTCATCTTACGCTTCCTACTTCTTGTTTCTTTCCTTGACGGTGAGAAGTTTAGTTACTTGTGATTACGGAGACTTGAGTTCGGAATTAGGACACCTCGCTTCTAAGGAGAACCGACTGCAGATGTCATTATCGCCATCAGGGATAGGCTGGCAATTAGGGTAGGTGGGAATCAAGGAGGGTAGTGAGGAGCCCGGCGTCGACATTAAGCGTCCCCCCCCTGCCCCCCACCTCTTAGAAAAAGGCACTAAAGGGGGTTACAAGATAACCGAAGAATAAGGGGAAGGATATGGCACTTAAATTATTGCAAATTATTCGCACTCCAGTATAAATTGGTCGCTTGGATCATGTTTATAAAATTCGGGAAATAGATGCCAGAACTAGCAGACTCAAGGACTCCTTCTTCCCACGAACAATACGGGATGGCAACTGCAGCGTTATAGAGAGCAATAATTCCGCTTGCCACCCTCAGCGTCTAGGTAGTAATTAGTTCTACTTAAATGCATGCTCTTTCCCTAACCTCGTGTGTTTTGTTATCATTACCCATTCTTTTAGAATGACCTCATTAGTGTTCTCTTCATCTGTTTTTAACTCTCCCATTCAATCACTCGTCCCTCTCCGCGGGGCGGGGCGCCCGCTACCGGCAACGTTGGGTGGCATTCCCTGCCTTTCACAGTCTCCTTGGGGGGGGGGGGAGCGTTTTGTGTTGCACGTTCATGTGGTGGTGGAGTTTCGCCTTCTTGCTTGTTGTACCCTGGCTTGCGTGTTGTAGGATGGCTTTTGTGCTGAATCCTGGGGTACGGTTGTTTGTCGGTTTATGGTGCATGTGTTTGCATGTGGGTTGGATGAAGGGATTTTTGCTTGAGTGCGTACGCCGCTGTGGGTGTAATTTTTCATTTTGTTGATTTTGTATGTGGTATTGTTCCCATATACGAGTGGTGACCCAACACACCCCGCCACACGCCCTTGCGGCGGCCTACGGGGTATTATGTAGATGTAGATGAAGTGCCCTCAGTACGACACCCAAGTAATTCCGCATTAATTAGATAACGCCCCGAATAAGCCTAAAATATTCCGGAAGGCCTGAGGAGAAGTGAATTCGTGTTAGCTATGTGTTATAACGTACAATTATTACAAGGGCCTTGAATGGAAACATATGACTTGAAAGAGTTATCTTACAACTTCCCTTTGTGCATGTGCTTGCGTAACTTGTCATAATACGTGAATAATATCGCTCATTCAAGTGTTATATTTTCATCGACGAAATTACCACCAATGATGGCGTTAGTTTAAGAGATCATAGACATAAATATAAAGAAAATTGACTATTAAAACGTACACAAGAAGCTACCCCTGGAAATCAATTCGTGATCACAACAGTGGTCACTTTCTATAATCCTTGAGTCACGGATTCCAAAATCACCTAGATGGGTTTTTATGCCTCTATGGCCATAATTTTTATACATCTGCAGATGTATACCCTGCATTTCAATAAAAAGGCATGCAAAGACGAGTATGGATTTTTTATAGTTTAGACTTTGTATTAAATATGTAATGCGCCCATATACATACATAATGACCATTGAACTATTTATTCCCAATGGATTCTTTCTCAATGCATGGCCAGGTCCTCCTACATCCTACAGGTTTTCCTGCATCTAGTTCAATAAGGCACACTCTGTCAGGATAGTGCGTGGCAGAGGGTGATTACAAGCCAACCCTTCAACATGAAATATAAGTTTTGCTTATTCGTTTGTTACAAATATGTAGGTAAAATATTGCAAATAATCGAGCTTATGTTACATCGTATATTGCTACATTTACTTCGGTATTTAATTGTAAAATACTTCTCTTCCCTTAAGAGAGGAGTAAATTGTAAAAAGGAAAATTAATTTCGGTTAGATAAAATGATGAAAATGCCTAAGACGAATTAAGGCTTTAAAAAAAAATTCCTATGGGGTAATTATGATTCCTTATTGTTTAAGAGGAGAAAATAATATCTTACGTTTGCCTGTTCAACACTTGATGACTCTAATATCATTGTTATGGCTAATACTGCATTTCCAATTTCATCACGGAAGAAATTTAAGCAAGATAATTAATTTGCAATCTTACTATCGCTCCATGAATGACTCAAAACCAAATTTCTTTAATAATATAGATGCATTGCTAAGTTTATCAGAACAAAATCCAGCAAACCTAGCTCCTCTACGCTGCAAATGTTAACTGAAGATTCATGCACTACGGTACCTAAGGGAGATTTACTTCTCTACGCGTACGAGAGAAGCTATTAGGAGCAAGAAGGACAATAAATCAGGTTAGATGAGATAATGACAGTATACAGAAAAAATAAAAATACTTGTCCTGCCCTAGCGTGGCCAGATACAGTTATTCTGATCCCTTATCATTCGTGGGAAAAATTGCATCTTAAATCCACCTGTTCTACACTTAATCTCTCTAATTTAAATGACATGGTCTCTGCTGCCTAATTAAGATGGGGCTAATAATACATTTTCGACATCATCACCAGAGAGACAGACATCCTCCCCATTTCTGCAAGGGATTAAATCTGTAATTTAACCTTTGCTCCGTGAGTGAATTCCAACCTAGTTCATCCAATTATCTTGATACGCTGCTCAGTTTATAATTACAACCTTTTACAAATCTGCCTCCTCTACGCTGCACGCGATTTAATTCGTCAATCAAAGTGACTTCTTGAAGTTCTAATACACTCTCACTATTTGCATGACTTAAATGATGCTAACTACCGAAAAGTAGCCTTCATCTTAACCCTGTCACCATATTTTTACAATACTCTTCAAATAAATCCTAATATTTTGCTACTTTGTTTCACCCAGGAGTAAGTAAGGGTAACACCGAAATATTTAATCGATTCTTTAATTTATACTTAAGTATTTTAATGGAATAGCCATTCGGGAAAGAACTACTCCAGTTCCAAATATTATTCACCACACACTTGTTCAAATTTAACTCTAATTGCTATGCGCCGTGCCTACGCTGCATTGCATTAAGGTCTTCTGTTAATGCTACCCTATCGGCAGGATATAAGATGTCTGTGTAAACCACTGCGGTGACGACAATTAAGCATATTTAAACATTTAACATGTGTCAAAGTCGTTAACGTGGCAAGTTAAAAGGTCCTCTGGGAATTTCTTGAGGAACACTTAATTTCAACCGAATTACAGCTGACAACATCCATAACAATTACATATTTAAGGAAAAAAAAACGATTAGTGCCGAAGGTGTAAGGAAAAGATTTCAAGGATAAAAACAGTTCCTAAACGCGCATATCTACATATGGGCTATATTACGCAAGCCGCCGCAGGGGCGGGAGGTGATAGAAGAACGTTCATCCATACGGAGCTATAGCAAATTAATTGTTTGTACTAAAGAAGTAAACAACATGCATATATATATTATATATATATATATATATACATATATATATATTATATATATATATATATATATATATATATATATATACACATATATATATATATCATATTTGATTAAAAATACTCACAATAGAATACAAAATAAAATATATAACACTTAAAAGGACACTCACATTGTAGATTGTTTGAGCATCCTGCCTTCTCTAAGGCCTTCTTCAGGTCAGACTGATAGCTTTCGGAGAGAACCTTTGGAGTCTGGGGGGGGGGGGGCAAGTAGGTGCAGGGCATGCTGGGAAGGGAATAAAAGATGGTGGCTAAGGTTGGAAATTTTAATTTTAAAAGATCGGAGAGCTAATATACGTTTATGCGAATTCGCGAGTTCTCACCTCTATATTGGTGGCTGAATCGGGTAGGTATTCTAGGATGCTAAGAGCAAAACACTGGTCGAATGAAAGGTTGCGGGAATTAGCGTGTGAAGGGATAGGAAGAGAAGAGAGTGAGGCAGAATTGCAGGAGTACCGGTGATTGTTCATTCGAATGAATAAGGGGGTAATGCATTGGCCTATGTAAAATGAAGTGCATTGTTTGTATGACAAAAGATAAATGATGTTTTTCGAGAGGCAATTAGCGTGGGAACGAGGTGAGGGGGCAATAAGGGGACGCGGGGGGAGGGGAGCATATCTGATTAGTAGACACGCTTTACATCGCGGGCGTTTGCAAGTAGGGGAAATATGTGGATATTTGTCAGGGATATATATATATATATATATATATATATATATATATATATATATATATATATATACATATATATACATATATATATATATATATATATATCGATTACGCTTCTAACCAACGGATGGAGGTCGCTGGCTTGTCGCTGGCTTCAGTAGGAGAAACTTCCATTTCCGTTCGCTAAGGAAAGGACAGCCATCCTCACGTGATGTTATGATGTCGCAGGCGAGAGCCATGTAGGACAGGTCGTCGACTAAGAGCGTTTCGTCACCTCCGTATGCCACGTCCAGGAAGACGATGTACCCCGATACCAATGCTCTGGAGTCGTCTGAGTAAGGGGCTAAGGAAAAGGCGAACAGCAGCATTGACATTGGGCAGCTCTACTAAACGGAGTTACGGACGGGAATGCGAGATGGCATTCTTTATCGTAATCCTAAGCTGTACCGGTGTACATCGTTGAGACCGCATGAATGCTGCTGTTGGGGAAGGCATTCTTCTTGAGCACGATCAGGATCCATTCGATCCGTACCAGATCGAAATCAGTAATGAGATAAATGGCAAGTACTGCTTTAAAACGATCACCTTGCGAGGGGGTGGGGGGAACGCCGTCAATTACAAGTGCGACATCGAAAATGTTTCGCGTCTCCCACGTACTGGGATGGTGAGAGGACAATATCGGTAGCAATCGTACACCCGTAGCGCAAGTACGTGGGCCAATATTTTGTAGTCGGCATTTAAAAAGGGCGATAGGCCCCAAGTTAATGAACGACTTAGGGCGCGTCATCTTTGGCATAGGGGTTATCACGGCAGCGCACTGACTAGCATTCAGAGAGCAGCTACTTAAAATTCGAGTAGTAGTAGTAGTTTTAGGGAAGACGACCGACAGCTAAGACCATTTGCACCATTAAGGCTGTATGAGAAAGGGAGGAAGGGTGGCGAGAAATCCGGCGTCGGCATTAGCATACTATTCACGAAAGGCGCCAAGGGGTTCGCAGCTTAACGCCCTATCAGATGGACGGCGTGCTCACTCAACGTGCTCTCCACAAAGCACCTCAAGTAGGGATCGGGATACCACTGAAAAATATCTACCACCTCCTAGCCCTCTGGGTGGGAAGCCAGCACGTTAGCTACCTTACCATCCCGATCCTTTAAAAGTCGATTAAAAGGTGGATTAAAATAGGTTTAAAATGTATTCCAGCCCGATAAATAAAATGTATTTATTTATTTTGTATTAGTCCGAAAACAGCACTGCGACTTTCATATCTGAATTTGAACATTGATGTAACAATTTACAATCTCATACACCCAAGCCCTTAATGGAGAAAAAACACCTTCGGCAGGAATCGAACCTGCGACCTCGGGAGTTGGCAAACGTGGACGTTACCCCGCCGCCACCGGGAGCCGCAAAATATTTGGCTTGTTCGTTCATCGGGGAGACCGTTCAAGCCGGGCGCTTTGTCTTTTGGGACCATACTGGAGACGCAGTCCAGTTCGTCTGGAATTATGCCTCTACCTAAATAGTCTTGTTGAACTTAGTCGGACAGCTTAGGAAGAGGGGGTGTGTCTCTTCCCTGCCACGGAGAATACCTGCTAAAAATGTTTTGGAAGTGCCGGGCCGCTTCCCTGAGGAGGTCGGTGTTATCGCCGGCGGCAGGCTGACTGACAGGGATCCTCTCTGTGGCGGAGAAGGAATTGGTGGCATTTGTGGCTGAACTACTCACGAGTTTCCCTGCACCGGGGCGTAGTGCCGCGATCAATTCGCATACTCGAGCGCGGATGGAGTCAAGGCAAGCTGCGTTCTCCAGCTCCAGGAGGACAATGCGCCACACGGTTTCAATGGACTATGGGCACGCGAAGAGTATCCACTGTCTGGACGTCGTTCTTTAGTGACGCCGGGAGCAAGACGTCATCAATCCACGTCCGAGAGTTGTGTCCTGATCGAGTGAAGGGGCGGGGCCGGCGCAGAAACAACGCACTGCATCAATCGCTCCAATGGTGTCGAGCATCAGTAAGAAAGCTCACATTGGATAATATGATAACCTTTCCCTGTTCGAGGCGCTGTCCTCCTGGTGGTAGATGTAGTTGAAATTCCCACCCAAGATGCCCTTCTCCGAGAAGGAATGCAAGTAGGGGAGGAGGACACCATTTAAATAACTATCGCGCTCTGCCCTCACGCGCTCGAAGGAGGGAGCGTAGAAATATGTGACGTGAGTGTCACTCACGAAAACAGACCTTATTCGATCTGAGGCGTGGCGGTGAATATGAAAGAACGCAATGCCATTTCGGATGAGAGTGGTGGTGCCAGAATAAGAGGAGGAAAAATTGCCGATAACCTGACAGGCATCGGCATCCCACCCTACATCCTCCTTTGCCTTCTTTTAAAGGCTTAAATCGGCCCTGAGCTCGCGGAAAATGCGTTGGGGGACTGTCATTTTTAAGGTGCTGTAGACGCCAGAAATGTTGCGAAATGATTTTCATTGGTAGAGGGAAAGGACAACTATGGGCCCTAGACATCACTTACCAGAGTTCTGGTCGTGGCTTGTGTCGCCATGGTCGCGGTTCGACCCCGAGCGATGAGTGCTTCGCCGTTTCCCGGGACGATTCGTCCGACAGGTGCACGAGCGTGAACGCGGAATGTCGCCGTATTGCTCCCCCAGACCTTATTCGAAGAGGAAAAACCAGACGTGGTCTCCGCGAAGAGCGAATCATTCGGCAGCGTTCCACAGGGGGCCCTTTTCCAGAGAGTTCCACCGGGGGCCATCACGGGGCAGGAGGTGGCGTCAGAGGATCATAGTGGTGGACTGGGGGGTCATCTTCCGAAGGTGGGCGGTCAGGAAAAATCAGGAGAAATATTTCTGATAAAAATCAGGGAAAATTTATACATGTGTGGACTCATGGGTCGTTGGCACTTTTTTGATTGCCATTGATAAAGGGGTCGAGGGGGCAGCCGGGCGCACCATCAATGAGTAGCAGCGACCGCACCCTCTCCTCTACCCCCCCCTTGGGCCCGTCCATCTCCACGGCGGCGTTCGGGTTGGAGGCCATCGCTATCGCCTCCCCAGAGCTCTTTCCTCCCTGGTTCCGAGGGCAGGTCTTGCAATCGTGGCCTTCTTAGTTGCAGAGGGCGCAAGTGCGATGCTGGCCCGCGTAAATGTTGATGACTTGGTTTCCGCCGATCTGGAGGTACGTGGGAATATTCTTCTAGACCGTCATCCGCACCACCCTCGTGCCCGTCAGCACGCACGCCATCTTGTCACCCTCTTACTAGTTCTTCCACGTGCGAAGGATTTTTCCAAAACGTTGGAACTCACCTGGAATGTCTTTCAATGGGGTTTCCACGGAAAGACAAAGAACAATGGCATGACCAGGGCTGGCGGAAGTCACGTCGGTAGTAATTGTCATCCTCTGGTCGCTCAAGGACGGAAACGGTAGCTACCGCGGAGAATTATTTAAACTCCTATGTATTGCCGCTTCAGTTGCCAACATAAAGAATGCCTAATGGCGATTATATCCAAATTAGATCACCATTATCTATTTTGGCGTGAGGTCCAGCTACTCTATTGTGAAGAAGTTAGCTTCCAACGGGTTAGGGGGCTTCTCCTTCTTGTCAACTTGCAAGGCGAGCGTGTTTACCCGACGCACAACCATTTTAAGAAAAAATAAATTCAGCACGCTTTCGTGAAAAAGGAAAGCACACCAAAACAACAAAAAGAGCAATTAGAGAAAAAAAGGCACTTGTGTACACTGCCACCACGCTACAAGCGCCAGTTAGTAGCAAAACTAAAGTAGTCTAAGATCTAAACCAAGAGATGAGGTCCATCTTAAACCAGTCAACAAAACGAAAGCAATACCTTCCCGGTGGGAGAAAGACGAGAGCCAAACCTCACGTTTCTAGAACAACTATTCAAACGCTGCACGGATAAAAGCACGATTGGAACCTCAAAATCCGAGAGAATCCGGCAGTACAGCTCGAAAAATCCCGGAACTTCGCCTGTGGTAGTCCCTAAGGTTAGACGGGTTTTTTATGAGCTCGGCGATTTTCGTTTGTTAGAAAACATGGATCAAAGAATTTGTATCAAATTTTGCGTCAAAAATGAAATAAAGTGTAACAAAGTGTGTGAAATGTCAAGAAAGGCGTGAGGGTGAGTCTGCTATGAGTAAAACAAGAGTTGACGAGTGGTATGTATAAGCGTTTCCAAGATGGCCGTGAAGACGTTGAAGATGACGAACGCCCCAGCGCATCAACAACCGATGAAAACGTGGAAAAAGTATAAGAAATGGTTATAAACGATCGCCGAATCACAATAATCAGAGAAGTCGCTGATGATGTTGGCATGTGGAATTGGCTCATGCCATGAAATATTTTCGAATGTTTTGGTTATGAAACGCGTGACGGCAAAATTTGTTCCAAAATTGTTGAATTTTGGACTAAAACAGCGGAAGCGAATGGAATTTGCTCAATGGAGTCACTAAATGAAGTGAACGGCGATGCATAATCACTGAAACGTCTTATAACAGGTGACGAAACATGGAATTATTGCGATATGACGTCGAAACAAGGCTTGATACAAATTCCTTGATCAATTGTTTTTAACAAACGAAAATCGCCGGGCTCATTAAACTACGGCTAACCTTAGCGGTTGTCATAGATAAAGTAAACAATGAGTACAGCTTATTTTATCATACTTTAGGGGCATGTATACCAACATAATGAAAATAAACTTTGGCAATCGGACTCACCAAACCCGCGAAATTTAAAAATTCCCGTTATTTTCTGAACGCAACTCGTATGTTTCCATCAATGGGAAATAGGAATGAATTGACACGGATGGCCGATGCTTTGCCACCTCCCAACTGATAACCCTTCTAGTTAACATTTAATGGAGCAAAATGATGGCAAAATAACGGATCTTATAATTGGTAATATATACTCACAGTAATCTATTTGAATGCGGTTTCGTAATAAGTGATTTATCCTGAAGGGTAATGCCCTAGTCCGCACTGGCCGCATACCCCCGCGGTGGCTGCCACGGTTGCGGGTGGCAGGCTGAAATTGGAAGCACTGTCGAATAGTGCGAGATGTTTACTGGTTGGAATTGGAGTTCTTGGTACGTTAGTTCTGTACCAACACTAAACATCGATTCTATTCGAGCCGTGGCTGTAATTTGACGTAAACATCTGTACCAATTAACCCCGTGGAAACCCCCAAGCTGCATTCATTGCTCTGCTGTCCATGCAACTTTTGCCTCACCACTGCTGCTTAATTATACGCTGCGGGAATCGTGGGTAAATGCGTGTCATGGCAAGACCAGCATTAAATGTTTTAGGTGGAATCAGTAAATGGAAATATAACCGTCCATAGAAACCCAAATGATAGATACTGAAAGAGCAATTCGGAATGCAACGGCTTATTTATGTACCATTACTCTGCATATAAAGCTTATGAACTCAAATTAATCGATAAAAACTCAAAAAGAGAATAAGTATGATATTTAATTCCCAAAAATATATGGAGATTAGATCTTTACTGAAGGGGTGTCAAAATCATTATTATCTGGTATTTTATCGTATGACCTCTTTGCTATCATCATCGGTCAACATTGTCGGATATTTTGCGGCGGAATGATGCCATAAGCTTAAGTTTACTGATTATGTCATTAGCCAAGAGTAGTTACTTGAGTTTGCGCTTCCAGGATCTCCATTGTTCATCAACTATGCATGAAGAAGAAAGTTCAGAACTCTCTGGGCGCACATCGTGCGCCACGCGAGGAGCCATAGAATTCGGTGAACTCGCGCGAGCGATGGTTGGGCGGTTGGGTGGTCGAGGAGGAGGCGGAGGGGGTTGTGGAGGAGGAGAGGGGGACGAAGAAACGACCGCGGTGTCCACTCCGCCGAGGCTACCGAACTTTGGATCTTTGATTCCACGCAATACGTTCATTAGGACGAGTACGGTTACCACAGCGTCGGTAATCGCGAATGCATGGCTCGCAATCATTGCATTTTCTCATCCGAGCTAGGCACGAAAAATCTTGTTTTTCTCTCCGGATCAATCTCTCTCCTTGTCCGTTTTGATTACAGCCCCCATTAACCACTCATTTTCCAATCCCATTTTGTCTGATAGAACTTCAAACTTAAGTTAATTTTGTGTTTCAACCAATTTTATTACCCACCGAAGATTTTTTTACCTACGCACGTTTTTTACCTCGTACGTTCTTCGTGCTTTACGTTCCATGGTATTCGCGAATAATTCTTTGTGTTTAAGGGCTGTTTTCTATCCATCTAGTCCTCATAATCACCATGGCACTCCGGATGGCTCCATCTAAATCTAATCTGTGTAATTTCTTTTTTCACATATTCCCTTCTCCATCTGATCTAAAGTATCCACTGTGAACATAATATTTGAAGGTTTATTTAATTCCCTGTGGTTTTCCGATTGAAATAGATCAAAACCATTCCTACTAATTAATATGAAAACCGATGATAGAGGATATCTCCACGATTGGTTCAAACACGCTAACATGGACACAATTGGTACAACATGGATATCTGATCGTGGTTTTCCCTTACACTATCACATCACGGCACTGCTTGGTTATTTAATGTGAATTGTTCAAATTATTTTTCTGTTCCACCTCCTGTTCTGTTTCTACAATGGTCAATTCATCCCATCCATAGAGTGCCGTACACAATGCTAAGTTCGTCCACTAGGTCACTTCTTCCTCGCTCGTGATTCCGTCATCTCTTCGGAGTTGTTTGGGTTTTGTTATTTTTGATTAATTGAGTATCTCGAGTAGAACACGGAATATGCAATGCTGGGAAGAACGAGGATTTTATTTTCTCTATGGAAATGTATATTACATATGCATGGGCTGACCCAAAAATGTATAAGTAGAATAATTCGGGGGAAACTTTATTGCAGATCAAAGTACAAAATACTAAAACTTTTGCAAACTGCACCCTTGTGCATTAGCACACACCGATCTCAGCGCCTCTCTGACATAATCCATGGTTCAAAATGGTGCTCAAAGGGGTTTTACTTGGGTCGTTCTCAAAGGCCCATGTCTCGTCACCAGTAAACACCTATCCTAAAGTTAATTACTTTCCGGAATTATGTACATTTATATTTTGATGGAAATTGATGAAAAAAGATGTTCAAATGGTTGGCGGTATATTCTATTTCAAGACACCTGGATTACGGAGGATATTCAGTTAGGCGAAGAGAGACCTCCTCTCATAGATAGTGATTGATTTCGCTTCAATAATGTCCGAGGATTGTTATAAGAGTATCATTTAATGAGGGTTTTGGATGAACGCAGTCTTAAAACCTCTAAATTTCTTTGCTTCGACTAAAAAAGATACTACGATCCTACTATGAAAAGATACCGATATTAAAAATGTTACCACACAGTTAACCAAACCCTTATGGTTCATTGTTATTCCTTCCTTTGTTGTTTACCCGAGAACTTTCAAAGTGGGCGAAATTAACACTTGTTTGGGACTAAGTTCACGGCTAGAATTGGGGTTTGCACATATTTCAGTAGATTTTCAGTGAATGTTTTTCTCCCTTTACCCCAAACCTTTAAACACCCTTCCTCTCCCTTATCCCTTACCTATTCCAGCTGATGCTAGTAACCCCTGCCACACACCTTTTCGGTGGATTGCTGGGTATTTATGTAGATTTAAATGAAACCCTTCCTCAATTGATCGTAAAAAAAAGAGGTCCAAGGCAAGATTGTCACACACAAGCAGTCTTCTGACAGCACCTAGGGGGGACCATCTTGGCGCACCTTTCTCATGGCTAAGTGCTCATCTGTAAGAATGCAATGCACTGTGGTTTTCTGAATATTGCACTCTACTGTTCACGTCCTGACATTTCAGGGTCAACCAGAATTGAGCATGCGTCTCACTTTTTGCACATTTTCAACATAATGTGGTGTTGATGGATATCCAGGGCATTCCTCATCGTCAACCTCCTCGATACTACCCTCCAAGCAGATAACCATCACTTTGGACAATTCTCCATCTCCATAAGCATCCTTAACCAGGGTCTTTTTTCTCCGAACCCGATTTTCCGAGTTTAACGCTAAATTTTATCGCGTATCATTGCTCCATGGAAAGTGACACCGTGATACCGTGACGGGATGCTTGAACAGGGGTCTAGCTTAGGAGAGATCCGCTGACTGGAATGACCCGCAGACAACTGACGCGGGTCGTGTTGCTTTTCCAAGACCTCTCACCATTTTTCCCGCCACAAATTGTCACAATCCAGTCGTCCGCTTTGTCAGGAAAAATCGTTTCACTTACTTTTTGGGACATTCCCTGTACCGTACTATTATATATACATACCCTTTATAGTTTTTTTTGTGATATAATTTTGCAGCATAGCTTTCAGCATTAATAGTTCTCTCGGTTTCTGCATAAATCTCATCCGAAGTGTATCACGTTTAGTCCTGGCACGATTTCATTTATTCTTGACTGTGAAGCCTCCTGAATCAATTGACTTAATTTTTCTTGCAACCTCACCCAAAATTGATTCACGTAGCCCTTTTACCAAATCTAACTCATGTAGTCTTGAAGTATACAATGGTATAATGTTCAATTCACCCTTTATCCGATTGAAGTTAGTCACTTATCCCTAGCCCTAACCTAAGCACAACTGTTTCAAAATGTGATTAAAAGTGTCAGTTGGAAACGGGTCGTTTGCCTTGTTATTTTTCCTCCTTGGCAAATTAACTTGCAATTTACACTACCTGGCATGTGGACAAAATCACAGTGAAATGTTCTGTAAGAAATGCTGTTTTTTATTGACATTATTCTGTTACATCATCTTAAAAATTATATTCACCAAATTTTAATCTTCATTCTATTCTTTTGAATGTGTTGCTCAAGTAACATCCATTGCTCAATTTATTCATATTCCGCCCCCTGTAATCCCGGAGAAGGAAAATTAAGCCAAAACGGCAAAGAAGAAACTGGTTTAAGTTGATTTAATGTGTTCGGCGCTACTTTGTGGCCCTAGGTAATCGATAAAGATAGTTCCGACCCCTGTGAGTGTGTCGCCTTTCACCATCTTGATTCCGACCCGGCCTGCGCCCCCTCCCTCCCTCCCTCTCCCGCGCTCTCCTTTCCCCATCCCTTTCCTCTTCCCTTTCACTCTCCTTTTCCGCCCCTTGCTCTCCTTTTGACTCCTCTTCATCTCGTCAAATTATTCTCATAGGAATCTCTCACAAGAAGATGAAGCTCCATTTTCTTGTCTCGTTCAATTTTAAATGTATCCTCGTCATTCTCTTGTTGTTTGCTTTCGGTTTACAAAAATATGCACCTAAACCTAGCCGATTATAATTTTTTGCATCTCTTAACTTGACCGAAGGTCTTTTTCAATTTAGATTTTTGAAAAATGTCTCTGGTCCTTGTTTTTGGGAAATGGCAAAGTAGAGTTCGTTGCATTAAAATTGAGAATTAGAACCTTTTATTTCGTTAAAGAAGAATGTAAGGAGTATGATTGACCAAAGGGGAAATATATGCCTCATAGATGAATAATGGCTGAGGTACGATTTTGATCGAGTACGAGTCAATCGATTCAATCGATTTTGAAGAGTAGTGACTGGAATCGAGAGAAATAGATTTCCGTTGTCACCAACACGAGAGGGTCTGCTTGAAAAGAAATGAAGATGGTGACATCTCCTTGGGTTATTTATATTTAAGTTTAAATTTTGGCCCACAGTCGTCATATTTGTGGCGGGGGATTTTAAGTTTCCAGTCGTTGGAGTAATTGGTGATTAATAACCTTCTGGAAGTTCACATTATCGTAAGTAATGTTCACTACAGTTGTGGCCTCGAGAGAGAGAGATTCTGCAAAGGAAAAATGATTCCTTATATCGATCGCTTCAGGAGTCAATCTCCTTTAACTTCTCACTGGAAGAATTTAACAGAGGAGAGCACTTGAAAGCAGTGACTGTCAACCTACCTCGCCGAATCGGAGGTTGCCAAGTTTTTCGTGGGTTGCCGAGCCTTTGAGAAGGTGGGATAAAGAGAGGTTGGTTTCAAGAAGTGGAATACGATACGTACACTCCACTGTCGTAGTCAATTTTCAGAGCGAAATTTCGGTCTCATTTCGTCTTTATTTTCCAGAAATACTTTTTGTCCCGGATTTCATGTTCATTTTTCTTACATTTCATGCCTAACAAGCTTAAAAATAATTCATTGGTTCATTTTTTAAATAATTGCATTGAAAAATTAAAATATTGCAGGTCATACATGACTGGATGATCGATGAAGGACGAAGAAATGAGCTCAAATAAAACAGAATTAAAGTAAAGGATTAGGAGCGCGGTGTGTACGCATGTATTAATGTGTGCGTGAGTTTGTGATAGTCTTTTTTTTGTTGACTATCGCCTTTACCTTCGGTAATATTGCGCCCAAATCCCTTCGGACTGACTCAAGGAGTCAAGCGCTACGTAAATGTTTGCGTATATTAGAAGAGATGGAAGGAGACGTTGAAACTCTAGTTTTTCTGAAAAGCGAGGGCAGACATTGAAGAGCTGAAATTGCAGTGAGTGAGAATGGCGGGCGGATGTCAAGTGCCTCTTAATTAAGAAAAGATAAGTTAAATGGGGCACACATTATCGAGCATTTTTATGAGAATGGCATACATGGAACAGCAATTGCTCCTTCGGCTGTATGAATATGTGTTCTCCTCTTTCATAGTTGGGATTCTTAACATGCGGAAATTTTCCTTCGATATTAGTGGGTGTTCAACTAATAATACTTCAAGTATTCTAAACCTCCGTTTGTATGCGAACGTGCGGAAAGACGCGAGGCGTTCAGTATGGTGGAAAATTACTTTCGTGTGCTGAATATGAGGTCAGTTTTGCGTCATTTTTATGGATTTTTAAAAAATTAAATATTTCCATTTAGATTAACTGATACGCTTATTAATCATCAATAAAAGGAGATATAAAATGTACTTGTAGATTTTCTTATGCAAGGGTAGTGCAAAAAATTAAATTGAATACTGATGGATTTACTCTCAAATTAATAATTTTGCGTCTTCCTTAGGAGCTATTGTATTTTCATAGTAACTTTTATTTGGCTCTAGAAATATGCGAAAACCTAATGCATATATCGACATATAACTTAAGGAAATACGTATTTTCATGAAGCGAGTCTCGATATTTTCCAACTCCTGACCCTTGGCTGTGAAGATCACTTGAGCGAGTCTCTACTACTAATTGGATTAATGACCTCCGTCCTCCTCCACATGCCCACCTGAACACTCTTCTCGCTGCATTAACAGTTACCACAATTGACGTATTGCTTGGTCATGAACTTCCCCAGGTCAGCATTCCGATGAAAGCGCCGAATATGAATTTAGGCTTGCACTACCCTGCAAAGGTATTATTTCCTCCGTATCTGATCCTTTATGGCGACTTTCGACTGGTATCCCTCTCTTCACGGGTGGGACTCCTCCAAGCGGAGGAGTCCCAAGCATCCATCCATACTTGAGTCTACCCACCGTCCCATCCATCTTATCTCACGACTCGGCCTTTGATTCGCCATTACCTTCACTCCAAGTGAACTGTTTAAAATAACAGCTTATACTCCCAGGGTCCTCATCTTAATAGAGTAGATGAATTACCGTATTGGTTACCCGTGTATTACCTCCCCTACTTTACGGGGGGCATATTAATGCTGTCAGAATAATATTCTCTGACTTTGAGTTACTTACATATATGAGGCTGCGGCCCACAAACATCATTTCGTCCGAGGATGGCCGAGTCCTACATGAGAGGCCATTAACCTCGTAATTACACTGCTCTCATTATACCTGGCTGAAATTATTCACCGTTACCGTGACACGGTGGGTCAATCATTGCTCCAAAATTGCATGAAGCAACTGAGAGCACTTTGAAGATTTAATGGAAACGACCCGGGGTGCTTCGACGGGCTGGAGGAATCCCACCGACCCCACACAACACTGTTTCACTCCTTTGGACCATCATGGCGTCCCTCCCGGCGGCCACCCCTGGCGTTCGAACCTTGCTTCGCTCATGCCTCGGCCAAGAATAGGCAGGTCTTCTTCAACACGAGGAAAATTCCCTCTCTCTTTTCCCTTTAAAGAATATGTTTGACTATGCCACGCGATTTATATGATAGTTTTTAATGCGAGCATATGTACGTAAACAAACAAGCAATTATGCGTACAACTAGCGGCATTAAAAAAATCTATCGGGACATTTTGGGCCTCTTTATGTATGCATGCGTCTTTATGTATATTCGGTGTAATCTTGCGCGTATTTACATACATAAAAGACGAATACCAAAATGCGTACGCCAATGGCAATAAACACAAAAAAACGTAAAGGACTTGTTAAAAATTTCAGTTCTCTCTGGCATTTTAATCAGTGTGAAAGGAGTGATCCCTCTTACATACGGGCGCATACATGAGAGTGCTCGTATTTAAGCTAAAAGAAATATAGCGGAGAACGCGCGATCAATATTCTAAATGAACGGAAAACATTCATTACATGCATTTTGAAACTTCGGTGGAGCAGCTATATTCTTCAAAGAACATACGAGTATGCATGTGTGTGTATATATATGTATGTATGTACAGGGTTCATCCGGAAAATAAGTGTAATTGAAAATTCCTGGTTCGAGCCCCGGCCAAGAAAATCTTTTTGCGCTTTTGAACTGCTCGATGCCACCTTCCCCACCAATTCTGTGCTCCTTTTTCATTTGTGTCCCTACCCCTTTTTATTCTATCTATTTCCATGTGAATGAATATGTGGCGGGTTTTCGTGTTTGCATGATACATACATACATATATATATATATATATATATATATATATATATATATATATATATATATATATATATATATATATATATATATGAAGGGGGTGTTGACCGGCAGTGGGATGTTGAAGACTGTGATAGAGGGTAGAATGTTGGGCAAAAGAGGAAAGGGAAGGAACAGGATAGGGATGTTGGACGGGATGAAGGGAGGAAGAAAGTACTCAGAGATGAAGAGGGACCTGATATAGAGTAGGATGATGGATTTTGCGTTTTGTTAGGAGTAATAAAATATTTTTTGGTAGTTGTGTCCATCCAAAAACCTACCTTAACCGGTAGATTACCTTAAAAAAAATATATATATATAATATAATAATGTATATATATATATATATATATATATATATATATATATATATATATATATATATATATATATACATTAAATCACGAAATCCCGCCAAACGGCGAACAAATACTCATTTATATAGAAACAGATATAAGGAAAAGGGATAGGAACACACATAAAGGACGAACACAGGAGAGGTGGGGAAGGCGGAATCAAGCAGATCATATATATATATATATATATATATATATATATATATATATATACATGTATGTGTATATTTCTACGTACCAATGTATTTATATATAAATATATGCGTTGACTCACACAAATACGCAAACATATAAAATTTTATTTTTTGTGACTTCATTAGATTTCAGCGGCGTGTTTGTCATATTTTTGGCTAAAAAACAATCCCATTCGGGGAAAATGCTGAGCCAACGGCAAAATTTTCTGAGAATTTCACAATCTTCCTCCCAACAGGCGCCCTTTAACGTCGCCTTCCATTTAACCCGGCCGGGCGCTGCGCCTCCGGGTGCTCGGGCCGAGCGTACCCGACCGTGGGTGGTCGCGAAAGGGGTGGTGATCGTTGGCACCCTCGGACCAACCGCTGAAACGCCGCTGAAGTCAACTTTTCCATATCTTAGTTTAATCCTTCAATTGGTAAGGGTAAAGGCTTTAGAAATCGCAATGAAAATTGGTTTGTTAAACAATATTATTAAAATGGTTAGACCTATAGTCCATGGTTTTTGTTTATAATTGTGTGTTAAAATGAAAATGCATGTTGCTAATAGAAAAATAAATATTTCAGTAGCAACATTAAAAGATAGAAATATGGAAGTGTATAACAATTGAGCAACTGAAGATTGTAAACACACATTCATATTTTTATTCTTTAGATATGAACTTCGTATATGATTTTTCTATTCATATGACAATTTTTGCTTCAATTTACTCTTCGAAACGCATTTTCTAAGCTCTTAATTTTGATTAGTCTTTTATTCATTCGTTTGTGGTATACGCCCAAATAACACACACACACACATACGCTCACACGAGCAGTATAATATTTGGACGGCATAATAGGACACAAATAAAATAGTAACACTAAAAAGGACAGTCGCTTTCGGCCCTCTCAGAGGCCATCGTCAAGTAAGACTGAAAATTTGCTGGAGAGTGGTTAGGGGTTTGGGGTAAATATTGGTGGCTGAATCGGGTAGGGATTCTAGGATGCTAAGAGCAAAACACTGGTTGAATGAAAGGTTGTGGGAATTTGCTTGTGAAGGGATAGGAAGAGAAGAGAGTGAGGAAGAATTGCAGGAGTACCGGTGATTGTTCATTCGAATGGATAAGGGGGCAATGCATTCTCCAATGTAAAATGAAGTGCATTGTTTGCATGACAAAAGATAAATAATGTTTTTTGAGAGGCAATAAGCGTGGAAGCGAGGTGAGGGGGCAATGAGGGGATGTGGGGAAAGGGGAGTAGATCTAATAAGTAGACAAGTGTTACATCGGGGGCGGTTGCAAGTAGGGGAAATATTAGGAAATTTGTCGCGGGAGTGCGCCAAAGGGTTGGTGGATGTCAGAAGGTTTTAGAGATTGGCGGGTCGTCTGCATGTGAGAGATGGGCATTGGGGTAGTAAGGATGAGGTCGCGTCATTGTCATGTAAAATTGGAAACAGTTCTTTAAGGAGGGTTTTCAGTCTGTGTGATCCGGGGAAATAGGTGGTGCAAAGGTTGAGTCCTGCGTCAGATGTGGGCTTGTTTTTATGTGGTGTGTGTGGTCGGGTGGAGCGGTGGATTTTATTTTGTAGGAGCTTTTCTGGGTAACCGCGTTTGAGGAGTGCAAGATGTAGATTGTCGAGGTATTTGTTTAGAGTGGCTGTGGTGTTGCAAATTCGGTGTCCGCGGATGGAGAGAGAGTTAGGAATCGAGCGTTTGGTGTGTTGAAGATGACAGCTAGTGTGGTGTAGGTATTGCTGATGGTTAGTGGCTTTGATGTGTACTGAAGTGGTGAATTTGTTGTTTTAAAGTTAGATGTCTGTGCCAAGAAAGGTGATGGTGGAGTCTGAAATGGAAGAGGTGAATTTAACAGTGAAAGATGAATTTAAGGCGGATAAGAAATTATTGAGAGACTCAGAGCCATGTGTCCAGAGAATAAAAATGTCGTCTATATAGCGGACCCAGAAAAGAGGTTGAAAGGGTTGCTGTGACAGGAAATCTCTGCGAGATGGCCCATAAAGAGATTGGCGCATGATGGTGCCATCCTCGTTCCCATCGCTATGCCTTTGATCTGTAGGTACAACAAATTTGGAAAGAGAATGCATTTTTAGTCAGGACGAAAGTGGCACGATTGAGGAGAATTTAAGTCGAGGGGCGCTGGGGTAGGGGGCGTAGAGAAAGATAATGCCGGAGGAAGGATTAGCCTTCTGCCTGGAGAATAGAGGAATGGAGCGAGGTGACATCGATGGTGGCCATAAGTAGGTTGGGGTGGAGGGGATAGAGACAGAATTTAGACGGTTGAGGAATTCGTATGTGTCTTTCGTGAAGGAGGGCAAGGAGAGTGCAAGTGGTTGTAGGTGGTGGCCAAGGAATGCGGAGATTCTTTTGGTGGGAGAATTGTAACTGGAAACTATAGGACGACAGGGGATGTTGGGTTTGTGTATTTTTGGGAGGAGATAAAACTGGGGTGTTCTGGGGTTTGGGGGTGAAAGTAGGGATATGTCTTGGGAGGTGAGGCCTTCTTCTGGTCCAGAGTGGAGGAGAAAAGACCGAATATCGGTTTGGAAAGTTTGTGTTGGGTTTTTGGTGAGAGTGGTACAGGTGGATGTATCGTTCAGGTGAGCGAGGGCTTTGGAAATATAATCATTGGTATTTGTAGTTACTATTTTATTTGTGTTCTATTGTGCCGTCCAAATATTATTTAATTATATATATGACTGTTATGGTCGGAGTCCCTTGGCTAAGGAGCACCTTATAGGCTGGGTCTCTTATATCCGTTTCGCCTGGGCTTCTCTTCAAGAGTTTATATATATATATATATATATATATATATATATATATATATATATATATATAACTGTTTTGATAGATATCTTGAAGGAAAGTCTCACGGATATGAATAATAATTTAAACGGAGAAGCGAGACAGCGCTGCTCAACGAAATACATCTAAATGAAACTCACACGTATTCCTGACTGATCCAGGCAGTTCCTTCCCTCCGCTAGTTCGCTTCTCCATTTAAAGTATATATATATACACACACACATATATATATATATATATATATATATATATATATATATATATATATATATATATATCTTATATAAAAATGAGAATGGAAGAGAAGAAAAATTGTTACCCCATCAGTTATTTAGAGAGGAAGAACCCACCGAAAAATGGACTAGGCATTAAGACCAATTGAGGGCAGGTACACTAATGGAGACGATGATGGGATTACGGAAACGAAGAGCGCCCGGCCTTCTCTCTCCTGCGCTACTTCTAGGACTGACTGTGACAAACCAAGGACTCATCTAACCATCAAGTTAGGCAAAACCAGATATAATCCTAACGGTCTGGAACTTGCAGTATTAAAAATAACTATTTGCCTGTGATACACGCCAGCAAAAATATGTAGTTCAATTACATTATTTCGATGAACAGCATTGTTTTAAAGAGATAATATTGAGTTTTGTGCAATGTCCGCCGCGTTAATAACATATCATTTTGGATGTATAGAATTACTTCCTTCTACGGTAATGCTGGTGCTCTCAGGCAGCGTTTCTACGTCAAGGTTAGTTTGTTTTTGTTTATTTGTCGGAAAATATTTCATTTATCTCACTTAAAGAGCGATGCATTGCTGTGCTTTGTTTTTTTATTTGATAAGTATGAATGTATTCAGTACATAAAAGCGTCTTCTAAGTATTTCATTACTCTCTTGGACTTGGACGTCTTGAACTTGGAGATTCATCGACTTACTGAAATGGTGTTTTTTTACGTTCCAATAGACAAAAGAACGCTGCAATACTGATTCAAGTGAAATAAAACTAGCCGGAGAATATTATATTTTAGCATTTTTTCATCATACAAAGAATTAAGACAATCAATGCAAGGTACAATTACAGACATTATTGATTATATACCGTAGTGATATGATTTTCATAATATACAACAGAAATAGAATATACGTTAAAGACGCATAAATAAAATACTCATTCTGGTCCTGCTAAGTGAGTCAGTTCTGGCTTGATAACATGTGCAACGTAAACAGAAATGAGAGCTTAAAGTGCATGAATTTATAAAGCCACCTATATTGTGTCGCATTTCCTTCCAAGCTCTAATCCATTCTGTATTATAGCCAGTCTTTTATTCTCCCTTTCAAAGCGTTTCTTGACTGCAATATATTCTTGAATCTTTAGGTATTTCATTGAAAATTAGAGGTACAGTATCCTCCAATTTTCTTCTACCTTGATTTGTACGATATTTTTTTGTTAAATACTTAATATTGTCCCTTAATGGTAATTACTTTTTACTTTCATCAGGTATTTTATATTTGTCATGAAAACGTTTCCTATCATGATGGCATATCGTTCTATACAGCCTGTCTACTGGCAGAATTCCTAATTTTTGAAAAATATTTCTTCCATCTAAAATATTTAAATTTTTTGATCAATCCTCAGACATTTTCTCTAGTATTATTTGCTGTTAATTTTTTAGTATAGTAATTTTTGTAGAACCAGAGGATCCCCAGACGGTTACGCCATATCTTAAAATACTCTCAATCAGTGCAAACAACACTATTTTGATTATATTCAAACTTACAAAATTAGTAATTTAGTGAAGTTGACGAAGGATATAATTTAATTTGTTATTTATTTTTAAAATATGTTCACCAAAGTCAATATTTTTGTCAATGATTACCCCCAAGTAATTATATTCATTTACTTGTTCTAGCATGGGACAATAACAGTTATTGGTGGGGTAATGTAGGCAGTAATGTGAATGAATCTGTAATTCAATATCTACAGGGTTCGTCCGGAAAATAAGTGTACTGATTTTTTCCCGCCACTCCAGGCGCGCCCAGCACCGCTCTGACGGGCTGCGATTAGAGGGGGGTATGTTGGCAAGCGACGCTGAAAAAGGCAGTCGGCTCTGAGCTGTGGTGTAGTGAGGAACTCTGTTAACGCGAACCTCCACGCTCGACCCACGTCACGGAACGCGATGCCGAAGTTTTTGGAGCAGCGTTATTCCATCAAATTTGCGGTAAAGCTTGGGAAATCCTCTACCGAAACTGTCGGTATGATTAACCAGGCTTACGGGGAGTCAGCCATGTCCAGAAATATGATCTTTCGGTGACACAAGATGTTCGTGGAGGGCAGAGAAGAGGTCGACGACGAACCACGGCCTGGACGCCCATCAACGACACTCACCGACGAAAATGTGCGAAAAGTTCGCGATGTACTGAACTCTGATCGTCGTCTTAGTGTTCGGATGATAGCAGAGCAGTGTGATGTGCCAAAAACAATAGCGCCCGCGTCTGGCCAGCGATCAAAACCATCTGGCGGCTGCATCACGACAATGCGCCGTCTCACACCGCGCTTGTCGTGTCGGACTTCTTGGCCAAGCACGGAGTGGCAACGCTGCCGCACCCGCCCTACAGCCCAGACTTGGCACCACCGGACTTCTTTCTGTTCCCGAAGATAAAGAGGAGTTTGAAAGGAACGCGATACGGGACTTTGGACGCCGTCAAAGAGGCCGTGACGACGTGTCTTCGAGAGGTTCCCGATGATGCCTTCGCGGGAGCGTTCCAGGAATGGGAACGCCGCTGGAACAAGTGTATCGACTCACAAGGGTCCTATTTTGAGGAATATTAGCTTAAGATATGTAAAAGTGTAATAAATTTTTTTCCCTGAGCTCAGTACACTTATTTTCCGGACGAACCCTGTATGATGTCAGAGGTATTGTGTTTCACAAACATGGCTTTGGATTTTTTCTCATTGATAACGAGATTATTATAATTATATACTGATATTATTTAAGTCAAGATTCTTGCTCTGAATAGCTGATTTAGTTCCCTATGCTTCGATATGAGTAATGCATCATCAGCATACAATATCAACTCGCAAAAAAGACAATATTTGAATACGTCATATGTATATATTATAGATAGTAAAAGGCCAAGAATATATCCTTAAGGCACACTTGATTCTATCTCATGATGCAACAATTTCAGAGCGTAAAAATCATTCGCCTTGACTGGGACTCGAACCCAGATCCCTCAATATCCGGTCGAGTGCTTTAGCCACTTAAGCTACCGAGGCGTCCTCTTAAACTCTGAATTTTGGGGCTTTTAAAGGAACTAGATGTTATGACGAAATACCGTACATACAATGTCACATGCATTCGTAGTCTTGGATATTGATGGATCTGGGTTCGAGTCCCAGTCAAGGCGAATGATTTTTACGCTCTGAAATTGTTGCATTGAAATGCACATTAGCGGATGACTCCGTTAAAAGTTACTGTTGCGGCATCTCCCGCAGTTTCTTTGGAATCTATCTCATGATCTTCACTGCATATATTAATAATTTTAGTTACAAATTATAGTATGCAAATTTTCAATTTTTAAAATAATTAGAAAACCAAAGTTCGCTGGGTCCACGAACTCCTGCACAGTTTAATTTTTTAAACAATATATTGTGATCTACAATATCTAAAGCTTTTTTTTTTTTAATTTATTAATGTTACCATGTTAAGCCTTTTATCGATTTTGATTTGGCTGAAGAAACAGAATAATAAAATATACTTATGAAATATTTTCAGCCCATTGAAATATGAATGGAAAACTAATACGATCTGAGACGAAAAAAAAGTGAAAAGGCAAAAATGAACCTCCTATCAAGTGATTTATACCAATTGCAAGTCGTATTTGAATATCAGTTATTGATTTTGGTGGTGGAAATATAGATTCAGCTTATGTTTGAATTCCTGAGAAAACTTGCTATTCCCGTATATACGACTATAGTACTGCTGAGATGTTAGGAAAAAGTTATGAACCTTCTTTAATGAAGAACTTGCCTACTGGCAGAATAATCGCATATGAAACAATTGCAGATCAATTCGCTGCGCTGATTTTTTACTTCTACAAAGTGTTAAACACTAATAGCGTATTTCGATACATTACATCCACTTGTTTTATTGCTGGTCGGCAGTAACCGCCTCACGTGCTGGACATTTGTCACTCAGCGATGTGATTTGAACCAATAGGATTCGTTAATACAGTTTTCACTCATTATCCCTCCAACATCGCAACCTAGAAGAAGCCGTATCAGTAGGAGATGTTTGACAATAAAATATTTGATTGCCTCGGAATTTTTTTCGAAAATTTAAAAAAAAAGCATTTTGTGTGCTGTGCTTATGTGCTCAGCATAGTAAATAAGGGAAAATTTAATCATGATTTTATTAAATGGTCATTTCTATAAACACTCCAACTTTTACCGGGTCTTTTTTCTGGTCGTTTAATTGAGGTCAGATTGAGATTACATAAAAACTTCGCCTGATTCAGCAGCAGAGATTATTAAAGCTTCGCTCCACAACGGAAAAAGAGGCATACTTGGGAAAAATGTATTGAATTTTTTAATGTGGGGCATTGGATAGATCATTCAGCAAGGAAATTATCAAGAAGAATTTGGAATAGGCTATGAATAAAGGCAGGGGTAATATATGTAATGAGAAAAACTTTTGAATTGAGTTGAGAATTGGACGGATTCTGTGTCATATGAATAATACAAAATCACTGGAAAATTCATTCCCAGCTTATTCGGAGCAATTTCGTTCTCTCTCCCAGAATTGTTTAGTAAAACTCATTCTATCGCAACTGTGCGGATGCAACTGAGTAAAGAGCTTAATAAGTTAATGATAACAGATTGAGTTGAACGTATTCCATGAGGTTAATTTTGATAATTGCATTGTCAGGAGAGGTAGGATTCATGATTTCCCGTTCCACATTTATAAACGCTCGGAGCTAATCTAGATTTGCTGGCTTCCTCATCTACGACTCTATGTATTACAGGCAACGGATGACACAGACACTCTGCTTGAATGCATGGAAGCGGACGGGAAAGATGCCACGAGAATGAGCTAGGGAAATAGTTTTATGTGGGAATGTCGGGGAGAGAGAAAAAAATTAGGTTGCCGTCGAAATGAATTTCAAATACGCTAAGCTTTTATGTACTCCCGCGTTCGTAGTTATGAGGAGAGAGAAAGAGAGAGAGAGAGTAGGGGAGGGGTGTGTGTGTGTTTGTGTGTGCATGTAGGGGTGTGGGAGAAGGGGAGAGGGGCGAAGGAGAGTATCGGTTTGGCGGTGGCGCAGAGTGATATTTCTCCGGGGGGAAACCGCTGGATGACTTCGATCTGTTATAAAACGTCAAGGATGTTCGCTGCATAGCGGAGTGACTCCGCGTCAAGTTGGTTCCACATAATTCTTCAATTGGGTATCTATTTCGATGGTTTGGGAGATATATATATTTTCGGCTCTCCACTGACGTTCGTCTCATTCATTGATAAATCCTACCAGCCTGCCCAATGCAGCACCCCAATTCACTTGATCGCTCTCCCGATGCCACTTCGTCTGGTGTTCGTTTTTCTACATCATCCGCAGCGCGTCCACCGTTCTTCAGTGGTCTCAGGTTTAATAAAGTATATTCAGAGTGATACCTATGCTGAAGAGTCGCTTTTGGTATTCTTCTGCTCTTCATGATCACTTTGTGAATGATTTCACGATCGGAATATTTTTATAGCATGGTTTTGAGGACGTTCCTTGAAATTGAATTTTTTGTTGCCGTATTTCCGTGACTTTTCTCCGAAAGGAGGACTATTTCTAAAAAATGAGTCTCATTGGCGGAGAATAGACATTTCATCTGCAGTCGTGTGACCCATCAATAAATTCTTTCAGTTCCCATTGAAAACAGTATTAAGGCTATTTTCATGGTACCACCTATGCTAGTACAGCTTGGGTGTTTTTCAGGGAGGATTCAAAACCTGATATAAAATTACAAAATTTAAGGTTTTCTCAATTGTAACTTACCAACAAATATGTAAAATAATTGAATTGATCATTCTAATCTAATTATCATGTTCACTCCTGCCTGATGAGACTAATGATACGCTTTCAACATCATCTTTAAAGCAAACTGTTTCCATTTATGCAAAAGAAATACTCCGTAATTTAAACTTCGCCCTATGAATTGTTCCCAGTCTAGTTCCTCTAATAATATAGATGCACTACAAAGTTTATCTTAACAAATTTATACACATCTACCTCATTTACGTTGCACGCGATTGAATTCGGCAATCAAACCAACTTCATGAGGATCCCTTATACGTGTACCAGCAGAATTTTCTCAATGAGGCCTAAATTCCGAAAGATAACACTGCTATTGAAATTTCTCGTCATGTTTCCCCATTCCTGTTCAATTAAATCCAAATTTGTTAATAGCTTGTCCACATATTCCACGCATATATTTCACGACAGAAAGGTTGCAAGTAAGGATAAATGCTTGAGTGTTAAATCGATGGTAGTCTTTCTATTTCGGTATTTTTTATGTAGTAGGCGTTAGGAAGGGAACTATTCCTATTGAAAAATCAATCAAAAATCACTTAGCTTTATTCTGGTTCCCATGTGTCGTACCGGTGTTACCTGTATATTGCATTGAAGTCATTTGCTAAAGTTACTTTATCCTCAGGGTTACATAAAACTCAGCGAAGTCGACAAATAATTCTATTTTAATATTAACCACAGTGTTAATGCCTGTCGCCAATGTAAAGTAGGAATAAAAGCGGTCCCATAGCACTTCCCTTGGGGAATACCTGAAGTGACTTCGACTACATGGAGGTTACATCTACATAATGCCCCGCAAGCCGCCTCAAGGGTACGTGGCGGGGGTGCCAAATCACCACATGTAAAAGATAAAAAACCAAATGCAAAATCAACATATTTATGCAAGCCTACACCCCTAGTGGCGTATGCATTCATGCAGAAGCCTTTTAAACTTACTTGCATGCAAGTATATATACTATCAACTAACAAACAAATGCACCTTAAATTATAGCAAACATGTATCCAAAAACATGTAAAATAGAATTTAAAAAGTAAGAAAGTGAAATTCCGCAACCACATGGAGATGCAATGTACGAGGGTCATCCGGAAAGTAGTACCCGTTCGTGCCGCATGAAGTGCTGACGACGCGAGTAGCCGCTGGACGAGGTCAGATAGCTTCAGTGGCTTGTCTGCCTTCTCTGAGCCAAGTTGCGTGACGCTAGCATTGCCTGTGTTGTTTCTGTGATTGTTTACAATGTTTAAAAAAATTGAGAACGCCGCCAGTTGTGAAGTGAGGGCAGTGATTAAATTCCTCAATGCAAGAAACGTTCGCCCATGTGATATTCATCGCCAATTAAAGGAGGTGTATGGAGACAATGTAATGGACGAGTCGTCTGTTCGGCGGTGGTGTCGCAACTTCAACATGGGGAGGGGGAACACACACGACGATGAGCGTTCGGGGAGACCGTCTGTCATTACAGACCAACTGGTGAGCTCAGTTGACGAATTCGTGAGGAACGATCGGCGCGTCACAATTGATGACATCTGTGAGCATTTTCCCAATGTTTCTCGAACAATTGTTCATGAAATTGTTAAACACCATCTGCATTATGCAAAAATTTGTGCAAGATGGGTCCCTCGCGTATCTCAATGAGCTGGCGGCGAAGGACTATGCAGCAGGAATACAGAAACTTGTCACACGTTATGACAAATGCCTTAATTTGCTTGGAGATTATGTTGAGAAGTAGTTTAAAGTATCCTCTTTCAAATAAAATTTTTTATGTTTGTTAATATTTACTTTTGTGTCTTTATTTCACGAACGGGTACTACTTTCCGGATGACCCTCGTATGTACAAAGGTCTCCGCCCCCAACGACACAGGTAGGGAATGTTAAATGTGTTCACACCATTTACGACTGCCTTTTTTTACGCGACTATTCAGAATGTGTATAATCCCACTTAGGTTACTTTTATCTATTCCATAGATTTCTAGAATGTGAGGTGAGGGGTTGCTATGAGACACTTAGCCGAAAACTTTTGAAGTCTAGAGAAACTTTGTGCACTGAAACATTTTACTTTTCCGAAACCTAAAATCATTTACCAATGTTCACATTGTGCATTGCATGATCAACCCTTTCGGAAGCCATGCTGGATTTTCAAAAATTACTCCTGACTATCGAGATACCTCGTCTTGGAACTGACAATTATACATTCCATGACCTAGTAGGCAGGGGAGATGGGTCATTTCTCATTCGGTTCCTTTCTGTCCCCTTTTCAAATATACTTGTAGGTGTTACATTGTCTATTTGAAAGCCATGAGGAACCTTTTGACCTATTGGGGACTTTTTAAGTATGATCTCCAGATACAGCACTATTTTCGATGATTGTTACCTATAAATGAAATCTGGTATTTGATTGGATCCGGAGGGAATATTTGGGTGAATGATTTTCGGCAAACTTTCTATTCCGCAATATGATATTTCAATTTTGGGCATCGGTTGGCGGAAATAATCTGGTGAGCTATCGGAGAAATCCGGTGAAAATTTAGTGTAGAGGCTTCGAAAAAAGATATTTAATAACTTGGCCTTTCCTGAACTTCTGGTTACTCTTGTGTCGTTTTTCTGTGAAGTAAAAGTAGACTTATTTCCCTGAACCTTTCAGACATTGAGCCAAAATAATTTCGTAATCTCTTAATATTTTTATCTGTTGTTTCCTTTGAATTCACTTAACACTTTTCGAAATTCTTTCTTGGCATTCACCCTACACATATCATAAACGTGAATGATCTCATTCCGTTCGTCGCCACAGGTATCATTCCTTGAGGTATCTTTTATCTTGACGTGACTTAGCCTTTGACGCTTTTACGATAGGATATATCTTCCGCGCTTCAACGTCTAGGTCCGGGTTATATTTCGTTAATTTAGTTGGAATGAAAATGTTGAGATTTGAGTACGTGATGTCAAAGAATTGATTCCCTGTATCTTCAATATTTGTATTTGCTACCATTATTTAAATTAACAAACGAGCTGTGTAACACGCATTTTCAGCCATTAAACGAATAAAAATTTAAAAAAAAGGTACTTTTTCTTTTAAGTTTCGTCTTTATTACTCCACGTATTGAAAATTTAGCACTTGAAACTCTGTGGTCATTCATTCGTTTATGATTTTCTATATTTAAGACCTTTTTGGGTTTGTTCGTTGATAACAAATCAAGTGTCCTAGCTGATAAAATGAAAAATTGGTGCCTGGAGCTCAGCGTAAAAAAATGCAAAAGTGAATCGCAGGTATTTTGTTTTTGTCTCCTGTTTAAAAACTCAATGTGATCCAATAAATTAATAGGGGATCAAAATATTTATTGATTATTATAGCTATTTTGCCGTTTAGAGATGAAAAGCTTTTGATTTGCTTGTCTATTCTAGTATGCAATAACGCTATCGTCCGATCGTATAGTTGAACACCAAGTACTTACTAAACAGCTACCTGGAAATGTCTCAGTTCTACAGACGCAAGAGATCTTATATACAATTAACACTCAACCCCCAATACTACTAATTCTGTAGTCATATCCGTAAACGGAAAGAATTTTCGGAAAATATCACTGTCAGTGATTCCAGTGAGTAATTAGCTTTCAGTTCCAACAATTACATCTTCGCTTGTGCTTTGTATACAATGATGATATTCTGATACTTTATTTATTTAAACCTCAGCTCCTAACTAATGATGCCGTAATCATTTCCTTTCCGTTTAGTTTACTTGAATAGATCACGGGTTAATTAATCTTACCATTAAAGTATCCTTTATAAAACCTTCCATCAAATATGATATGATTTCTGATATTCGATCCATTGCATAAATCTCTATCACTGACACTCAATTCCTACAACACTAAAATATTTTTATGCAGAGATCTACTATTGAATCTACACTTTGATCTCATCCCTAATATATAAAAGAGTATTTTCTTCTGTTATTCCTAGTAAGTCTCGTGCATTAATATTAATTTGAAACGAACACTCTCAAAAGAAAAAAAATCATAGCACTATTTATGTAGTGTAACGAATATAGATAATATCTTCATTAAACGATGCATTGAAGGAAATTATTCCAATTGATTACTGTGATTCAATGTTTATTGTGGAATGTGATTTATTTATGTATTATTGATTGAATACACCTCTTTATTAATAAAACTCAAGTTTATTCGCCGCAGGTATAAATAACAAATGAATGGATGTTACACGGTGCACATAGTAGTAAGTAACTTAGTTTTAATTCTTCTTAATAGTTGTCTGCGTTTCTTTAAGAATGAATCGTTTAAGTTAGAATTCGTATCGTCTTTCTCCTTAGCTTATCCTATTTTCAGCATACTTACTATACGATTCAGTATACGATTTTCCTCTAATTCCAAAAACCAAATTTAAATTTCACCGTCTAACATTCTTTCTGCAACCATTCTCGCTCTAATAATGAAATACTTTTATTTTTCATCGTAGTAGTGCTGGTTTTGAACGGGATAAGCGTTGTGAATACTATACTGTGGTTTTGCCGTTAAGACTTTTAGACAACAACAATCATATGTTCTCTCAAGTTATAACCACGAATGTTTTTTTAAATATTGTGAAAACAGATTTGAAAAATCAACTCTATCACAGATTACATCGACGCAATTGTCATGACTTGCAAAAAAAATTCACGATCCTATTCATCTGTGGTACATGAAAAACGATTTCGTTCTAGGTTCTAATCGACAATACTTTAAAGTTTATTAAGTAAACCCAGTCTGATTAACTACAGTAAAACAACTTATACCACTCTTTTAAAACGAAATTTAGATCAAATTATTGAACCGAGCTACCAAATGCGATGATCACTCAAGTGACGACTAATTTTCCAACTAGAATTGATAAAAGTTACAAGAAAATATATTTATAACGCACAATTATTCCTCAGCAATAGCAAAACTAAGAATTCTGGCTGCTACTGGTCAAATATCTGGCCAATAGATGGAATAGATACATTATTACAATAAATCCTAAAGTGTGCATAAGTCGACTCATTTTCATGCAGCTTTTTGCCTGTTGCTTAGCCATTTTCCAGCGCAAATTCCTATCCATCCGAGCGCAGGTGTTTCATTTCATTCTCCCACTCAAGCGCGCTAATATGTACACTTTTCTTTTCGAAATTCGAACATACAAAATGTATGATGGATGTGGGATGGGATGGTGGTTCATGTCTCTTTTCTCTCAATCTTAATTTTGAGATGTGAACTCACTTAACTCTCTTGCTTAAGGCGAAGCCGTCGCAAGTGCCCTGTCAAACGGGCCTCTCGACCAATCGGAGCCGCTGCGGGATCGGTCCGAAGGAGAGGTCCACCCGCCTGATCTACATAGCACAGCGTCGACGCCTCAGACAGTGTATGACATTGACACCGACGACTACTGTGATGATAATCGCCAAACTTGTCGACTCCTCATCCGTAAGCCATGAATTTCCAATTATTTCTAAGGAGATTTTGGCTAATTCCCAACTGAATTACCTTACATTTTATACCATATCCTGCACCAACTTTGAAATGATGGTTTAAGTTTTTTTCACCTCCCCCTTACTTTCATTGGATTCGATGCTCTACGAAAGTATCGCTATGAGTCTGTGATGCCCTGGTCAATTGTTTTACCACCTTTTGAGAGAGCGTCGGGGGAAAACTCAGAGAGACATTGAAATATGCTCATCTACATCATCCCATACATAGAGAAGCTTAACATATGTTTCATAGGATATAGATTACTGCTAATCTCATTGATTAAATAATAGAAATATAAATGGTTCCGGATGAGTTCTTCAGGGAAATCCAGTTGTAAAGAAAAATGTATTTACTGCCGTGTAGTTTTTTATAATGGTAAACTTTTATAAACATTAATTTCTATAAATTTTAATAGATTTACCTGAAGTTCATAGAAGACAAATGTAGCCAATAAAATTTAATTGCGAGTTTTTCGAAGGTTTTGTTTAATTCCTTGATTGGAGGGAGTGTTTTGAATAAGGAAGATGAAGGAAGAAGGCAAATAAGTTCTACAGACAGGATAAAGGTAGGAATGTGTTACGAGGAAAAGGATATAAAGCATGAATATGGTTGATGCAATACGCAGAAGATACGGAATAGTTGTTATGGGCTGTCAAAAACCTCTAATTAACATGTTCATATACAGGGTTCGTCCGGAAAATAAGTGTACTGAGTTCAGGAAAAAAAATTTATTACACTTTTACATATCTTAAGCTAATATTCCTCAAAATAGGACCCTTGTGAGTCTATACACTTGTTCCAGCGGCGTTCCCATTCCTGGAACGCTCCCGCGAAGGCATCATCGGGAACCTCTCGAAGACACGTCGTCACGGCCTCTTTGACGGCGTCCAAAGTCCCGTATCGCGTTCCTTTCAAACTCCTCTTTATCTTCGGGAACAGAAAGAAGTCCGGTGGTGCCAAGTCCGGGCTGTAGGGCGGGTGCGGCAGCGTTGCCACGCCGTGCTTGGCCAAGAAGTCCGACACGACAAGCGCGGTGTGAGACGGCGCATTGTCGTGATGCAGCCGCCAGATGTTTTTGATCGCTGGCCGGACGCGGGCGCTATTGTTTTTGGCACATTACACTGCTCTGCTATCATCCGAACACTAAGATGACGATCAGAGTTCAGTACATCGCGAACTTTTTGCACATTTTCGTCGGTGAGTGTCGTTGATGGGCGTCCAGGCCGTGGTTCGTCGTCGACCTCTTCTCTACCCTCCACGAACATCTTGTGTCACCGAAAGATCATGTTTCTGGACATGGCTGACTCCCCGTAAGCCTGGTTAATCATACCGACAGTTTCGGTAGAGGATTTCCCAAGCTTTACCGCAAATTTGATGGAATAACGCTGCTCCAAAAACTTCGGCATCGCGTTCCGTGACGTGGGTCGAGCGTGGAGGTTCGCGTTAACAGAGCTCCTCACTACACCACAGCTCAGAGCCGACTGCCTTTTTCAGCGTCGCTTGCCAACATACTCACCTCCAATCGCAGCCCGTCAGAGCGGTGCTTGGCGCGCCTGGAGCGGCGGGAAAAAATCAGTACACTTATTTTCCGGACGAACCCTGTACATCTACATAATACACCGCAAGCCGCCGCAAGGGTGTGTGGCGGGGGGGGACAACAACTTGGGAAACTACACCCTCAGTAACGCAAACACTCATGCAAAAATCCCTTCATCCAACACTCATGCAAATACATATTGCACAAACGAGTTAATATTTTATGTTAATTTTTACTTTTGTGTCTTTATTTCACGAACGGGTACTACTTTCCGGATGACCCTCGTACATGCAAACCAACAAAAAACTCCACCCCAGGATACAGCACGAAAGCCATCCAGCAACACGCAGCCAGAACAAAACAAGCAAGAATGCGAAACTCCACCACCACATGAACATGCAACACAAAACGCTCTCCCCCCAAGGAGACTGTAAAAGGGGGGGGGGGAATGCGACCCAACGTTCCATGTAGCGGGCGGTTCCCTTTAGCGGAGAGGGACGAGTGATTGAAGGGGGGACTTAAAAACAGGTGAACAGAACACTAATGAGGTCATTCAGAAAGAATAGGTTTTGACAACAAAACACACGGGAGAATGTAGAATAACATGAAAAAAATGAACCCCAGACAAATCATGTCGCGAGTAGATACTCGTGGTTATCGTTTTAGTTAAGTCCCTCAAGATTTTAAGTAGTGATGTAATTGAAAATGATTGTTTGTCTCAGCAGACCTACCAAATTCAATGTCTTATGTGCATGCTTTTAGGAAACCTCTTGGAACATTCTTGTGAGAAATAATGGGTGGAAAGATGCTTGGAGGAATTACAAATTTTAAGCCTCGAATATGTTAATTCAAAAAGTGGAAACAAAAGTAATTATTCTGCCCCAGGGCTATCACAAGGACGCGCCAGGTCACTGATTAAGTATCTCCAGACTGGCCAAAAGTATGAGAACTACTGAGAAGAAAATCCTTGTCATGATGCGGTCTCTTTCTCGTAAAAGTGTTTATTTTTGAGGAGTGTCATGAAACATGGACATTCATGGTCACGGCAGTTACTATGGCATCGTAGAAAGAACTTTTGGCACTATTGGCAATGAATGTGAAATTAGGTTGATACCAATAGCCAATAATAAAAAACTTAGATGACAGAAAATATCTCTTTTCTGTCCCCTCGCTCTCCCACGACTGTCTGACCGAAATAACGTTATTATAGCCTTCTAAGTTCCTTATTATTGGCTCTAGGAATTAACCTAATTTCTCATGACATCGTAAAAAAATGGAAATTTCTCAATGAATTAATTATGAATTGATTTATGTTGAAACAAATATATTTTTAAATAACGTGAGAAACTACAAACCATTAAAATCGTGAATGAAATACATAGGATGTCATTAAATCGGTTAATTACATTTGGGAGATATCTTGCCCACGATTTTGAAACCGCTAGATGATTTGTGCGAAGTAAAAAAGTAGGAATCGGTAATTTACAAATTCAATTCGTCACGATTATCTTTGGTCAAAACTATATGCAATACAAACCAAAAATCACTAAAACGAACATTATCTACTGAAAGTAGAAGACTAAATAATAATTTCAGGGATTGAAAGGACGGAAACATGAAAAACTACGTTTATGATCTTTTGCGTCGCCTTCTGCAGACCGTTAAACGCCATTTCACTCCAAATGGACACGTTCACTGACGATGTAAAATTATTTACCGAAGAACCGCCTTTTTTTTAAATAAATTCCCAAAAATGATGAAGACCTTTACTCAACAATTTATCAACATTTTCGCAAATCATTTGGTAGGATTGGATCCCAAAACATCGGGCACCATCCCAAGATGATGCGTTATGTCGTCGAAAAATTTCTTGTTTGAGAGAACTCTCCGTCAGGTCACAGTTTTTCAAGTCGATGGCCATGGATGGCGAACGTTTCGCCCTTTAAAAATCCATTTTTGATTTATATTAGGCTACTGAAGGTCTTGGACTTGTCTGTGGTCTTGTAAATTACTATTCGTGTTTATCCAACCCTTATACCAACCTCATTCAAGAATGCAACCACGGCCATGCACTAAAGGCGAGCGTTGCGAGATGTTTAGTTTATAGTTTAGAAGACATTTTGCAGTTTAGATCAGTTCATTTTTTCCCCAAAAAACGATGAACTTTACATAAAAAATTCACGCAAAGATGAACATCGCTCAAGAATACCGTTTATGAACGCATGAACGTCGTTAAAGAAACTGTGAAAGATCAGGATACATTTTTTTTACAGCTAACATGTCCTAATTTGATTGCCCAAAGTAACTGCCAAACTAAATGACTTTCAATTTATTATAATGTAGATGGCCTTCACATGGATTGATTGGTACATATTTGGGGGGGGGGGGAGGGTCGAACGGCGTATACGTATGTATACATATGCTCGACCCCAAATAAGGGCAATGCCCTCCCGCGAAGGAGCGTATATTCCCGCGAGAGACCTTCCATCAAGCATGGCGCAGTCCCGTGTCTCACAGCGCCATTGCCCCGAGGACCCCTATGCCTAGGGAACCACCCCATCGTCTCTCTCTCCCTCTCAGGGCGCCCTACCCCATTCGATGACTCTCTCCTTCCGAAGGGGTGGAGGGAGCCTTTAAGACATCGGTGTGGGCGACACGAAGGCGGGAGGGGAGAACCCCTAGGGGGGGGGGGAAGGGTGCATGAAGAGAGAACATGCTCCTTCATGGGAGAGTAGGGAACAGAAAAGAGATATTTTCGGAATGTTTCGGAAGGAATAAAAGGGCGCCCATAACGTGCGTCCGAAAGGGTGAGGGCGAGAAAGGGTATGGAGAGGTAGAAGGGTGGCAGTAAAAGGGGTAAATATGGAAAGAGAGAGAGAGAGAGTGGGTGGGGAAAGGAAAGACGATGGTTTGGGCTTAAGGGAAGGAAAGATGAGGGTGGTGAGGGAGGAGAGGTAAGAAAAAGTGGGACCGCGTGTGTGCGTGCGGCGTTTTTTTACTACCCATGAAAGAAATATAAAAAAAAGTGTGGCACCTACCACCGTCCTTGTCGAACCCCCTATTTATATATTTTTTCCCTTTCCTTTTTTTTAAGAACGGAACCGAGCGATATCCGTCCTGTGAGTGTTCGTGTGTGTTGCCTGTAGAGGAGCAGGAGTCGAGGGAAACCGGTCTCTTGCGTGTGTGTGTGAGAGCGCGTTTGTTCCCTAGGATAACCCTTGGCTTACCCCGAGGAAAAACATGACCCCTTGTCCTCTTGACGTATTTATTTTTTAAAATATATTTTATCATTGCCATCCGTCACGTGGAGATGTTGGAGAGGGACGCTTGAGGAAAGTAGGGGCTATGGCGAAGGAGTGGGTCGAGGGAAGGTGGGGTGGGAAGAAGGACTGAGAAAGTGCAAGGAATTCTGGGATTTTATTTCGAGCACAGAAGCGGCGGTGGAGGAAAGAGAGTGTTACGCGTATACCTTCGCTTATGTACTTGCATTCCTGGGAGAGGGATTCCCTCATGGGGAGGGAGAAGGAGCGTGGCTAGGGTGCATTTTTAAGGGGTATGAATTGACTTTAAGGTAACTATGCTCTCACCCGAGTGTCCCCTTCTTTTATTCAATTTTTTATACTGCGTCGGGGTCTCGTATTTATGATGAGCCGGGTGGGAGTTTTTATACGTACGTGTGCCGTCGGATTGACGACAATCCCTTCTTCCCCCGCGCTGACCCCTCCCCAGCCCCCCTCCCATCCCCCCTCCCCTGCTCACCCGCTCAATGCCTTTATGGTTCGTTCGCTCTTTAAAATATGTGGACCCGAGGACAGCGGCGCGGGGGGGTGGACGAGCCGGGGATAAGGGGGATGGAGGGGGGGGTGAGAAAAGGGGTCGTTTCGAGGGAGGGGAGACGTGAGGGCGAAGGGGGTCTATGGTCGGGCCGCGTTTCAATTTTTACGAGAATTTTTTCGGACGGAATTTGGTTTTTTAAACGACTTTAATGCACACGGATCCATATTTTCCTTCCAGGTCATTCTGGCCAGTCGTTTTTCGTCCTTTCATCTTTTAAATCATACCTTTACTAGCGAAGTGTATGTTGAAAATAACAGGCCTTGAAATGGTTGAGAAACTATTGGAAATTTTTCCATCGTGGAAAATTATGGCTGCATAATTTACGGCATGCCATTTGAATTTGTAGTATCATTTATAGGCTGGCTGTATATTTTAAGTAACGTTTAAAAAAAAACAAACTTCATCGTCGAATAATCATGGTGGATAGAAACCAGACGAACGTGACGGTATTGAACCGCTCAATGTCGTAGTGAGGAGTGATGAGAAAATCTCGCATATATGTGTTCCAGACCCTAAATTTTGAAGTTCATGAAAGTCGTTTCACAGGAAAAAATATATTGGCGTATTACAAAATAAAAAAATAATCGACGTTATTGCGATGGTTAAAAAATAAATTTATTTCGGAAATACGGATGCTTTTTCTGCATTCAAGTTTTAAAAACCGCCACGAAGAGCTAGTTATCTCTTTTCTGGGATTATTGCGCATTAAATTATTATAAAATGCATTTCGATTTGGTATACACGTTTATATAAATTGAAAGGAAGCTAACCGCTGCTCTCTTTTCCTGAATTTCTCCGAGAAAATATCCATTTTCCCTAATATAATAATGGAGGGAATTTGGAAAGGCCTTTCGTGAAAACAAATCCCTTTCCCGGAAAAAGTCATTAGGAACACTGGAGTTGATGGAAACATACTGTAGTAAGGAAATGTCATGGTTGGCTTAATTAATTAGATATTTGCTCCTTTAGGGCAGGATATCTCTTTGAATTCCATTTATTTTTGGAGGTTTTTACCTAGCTCTTAATCGGGTGCCTTTCTTGAAATACGCTATTAGTAATTACAGACAATAAATAATTTTTGTCCATCTACAATTTACTTGAACAATGCGTGAGTCGTACATGGGCCAATGATTTTCTACTGGGTAGTAAATAAATGCCAATTTGATGTATCAGAAGGTATTCAACCCAAGACGGCATTATATGAAAGCTTTAAGTTTAAAACACAGAACCCTGAGGCCATTTGTTTTGTAGCTACAGAAATCAACTTGATTTATGTTAAATAAAATATACACGTTTTCTGTGCGAGAGTTAATCGTGAAATGGGCGTAAAAGAGATGTTTTATTTTCCCAAAGTGGGTGAAACTTTGAGCTAATTATGGCCGAAAAATAAGCATTTCCAAATAATTTTTCGCTGGACATCACCAACACGTTCGAGAAGAGCAATGCACAAAGCTGAATGGGACACGCCATTTTGCTGTAGCAAGGATTGGACATATTAGTATAATTATCAAAATAAGAAAAAGCCTTTGGGAGTTGGAAATGATGATAACACGCTTGACCGAAAAATGCAAACATTTTCTCGCCCATTTGGTTCAGACTCGGTTGAGGGTTCCGAGCTGGTTGTCGCGACACTTTATGGAGTCGCGTAATGGTGTGCGGGGTCTCGTGAACTTACTGATGGAATAAATAAAATGAAAGGGGTCAGTTGATAATAAAATAGGGCAGACAAATTGTACACGAGCGAAATTCCAACAAAAGTTAGTATTTCACGGCATTTTTTTATGTTCATTGTGGTAGTTGGTCTCACTTTTTATTGATTTCTTTCCATTACCTCGGCTGTTTTTATGGCACGCTCTCGCCAAAATTTTGAGCATTCTTGTGTATTGCGATGGAAAAAAAATTCAGAGAGCACTGATTTCAATTGGGTTCAAAGTTTTCCCCGTGTTATAGTGAACGCCTGGGGATACCGAAGCACGCCGAGTCACCCCTGGTGTGCATAATTACAGTATAGTAGGACATATGATGCATGTATAATTTATGAACAGTTTTACACGAAAGTGGGGAACTATATAGGGTATTAAGTGAGGTGTAAAAATATTTAAACGCCGTCAATGTGACAAAAAATAAGGATAACTTTAGGATACATCCCCGAATTGTCAAAATACTATTGCGTTCCGCAAAATATTAATAAACGTGTTTCGAATGTTTTCTCTTTTTGCGATTAATATTCCGCGGAGTAACTTAAAAGAAGATCACAAACAAGAAAATATTATTAATATTTTCATATAAACATACATATATATATATTTATATATAACCATACAACAAGAACTGAGTTCTGTCCCTCTCTTCCTTGATAAAGGTGGTAATGACCACCGAAAATTCGAAAAATAGTGAGTCTCTTTTTTATGTGATTCTGTGTGATTCTGTGTTTTTGTCTGTGTCCACTGGTGCTAAGTGTTATACATTATTATTCACGTCCGTGAGACTTTCAAAAAGTGTTTTATATATATATATATATATATATATATATATATATATATATATATATATATATATATATATATATATATATATAACGATTTTAAGGAAAAACTCACACGAGCGGCACAATAATGGGCTTACACAATATAACACAAATAGAAAATAATAGACACATTTAAAAGAACAATTTACCGTGTGAATTTTCTTTTAAATGTGTCTATTCTTTTTTATTTGCGTTATATGGTGTCAGCCCATTATATATATATATATATATATATATACATTCAAACACGAAATCCCGCCAAACGGCGAATAGATACTCATATATACAGAAACAGATATAAGGAAAAGGGATAGGAACACATATAAAGGACGAACACAATAGAGGTGGGGAAGGCGGAATCGAACGGATCACAAGAGTAAAAATATTTCCTCAACCGGGACTCGAACACCGGATCTTTCCACTTGCCGGGCGGATGCTCTTAACCACTTGAGCTATCGAGGATAGTCAATTTACCCTGAGATCCGTGGGTCTAATATGTCGCCAAGCGCCCCGATTCTTTCAGCCAAGAGATGGCGTCAGGGGGCTGTTTCACCCACCAAAGGAGAAATAGACAATACACAAGGAAAGGAAAGGACAGTGGGTTAGAATTCATACAGCATCATACAGGAAAGGAACAGTGCGTTTCGTGGCACGCATAGCCAGAAGAAAGAGATGAGCCACATTGGCCAAATACACATTCAAACACGAAATCCCGCCAAACGGCGAATAGATACTCATATATACAGAAACAGATATAAGGAAAAGGGATAGGAACACATATAAAGGACGAACACAATAGAGGTGGGGAAGGCGGAATCGAACGGATATTTTTACTCTTGTGATCCGTTCGATTCCGCCTTCCCCACCTCTATTGTGTTCGTCCTTTATATGTGTTCCTATCCCTTTTCCTTATATCTGTTTCTGTATATATGAGTATATATATATATATATATATATATATATATATATATATATATATATATATATATATATATATCCCTCCACTGACTACAACCCTGACGTGGTGGAAGGGCTTGTGCGTTCCGATGACCCCTAGAGCTGTGCTGGCGGGAGTAATAATAATTGCTCCTGGTAGGGTCACCCATGCCAGATAGGTCGAAGGTTAGGAGCCAGACGAAAGTTAGTCCACGCAGCGTCTGTTCCTCAGTGAGGCGGCTGCAATGGCGTCTGACCCCAGTGGGGCGGCGGAAAACCGGCTAGATTATATTCTGGTTAGACACAGGTTTAGGAAAACTGTGATCAATTCGCACAGCTTCCCGGGAGCGGATACGGACTCTGACCACAATTTAGTTGTATGAAATGTAGCGTCCGTTTCAAAAAGATAAGGCAGGGGCGGCGAGTTAGAAAATGGATTGTAGAAGCATTAAATGGTTTGAAAAGGAAGGAATACAAACAGGCGGTAGAGGAAATCATGGAGGATGGTAAAGAGCTAAGTACTATCGAAGAAAAATGGGAATGTATCAAGAAAGGGGTGTCTAAAGCCGCAAAAGACACTATTGGAACCGTTAACGCTAAAAGGACTAGGAAACCATGGATCACGGATGAGATGATTACAGAGATGGATGAGCGGCGAAAATGGAAGAATGTAAATACAGAATTAGGCAAAATGAAGTACAAAGGATTAAACAATAAATGAGGCGGGCAACAAATAAAGCATGGTGGAAGACGCAGTGCGAGGATATGGAAAGTCTGCAGAGGAAGGGTGAAATCGGTGCGCTGTACAACAAAGTTAAATCTTTATCGGGAAATAAGAAAGGGCGATCAACGATAGCAGCTAGAGATAAGGCAGGTAAGGTAATAGTTGACGCAGGAAAGATCCAAGAGAGATGGAAGGAGTATATAGAAGAACTGTATAGTAAAGAACTCAGACCAACAAAGTTAGACATTGAAAAAGAAAATGACGTAGAGGAGGACAGCTTAGGTCCAGGCATACTAGACAATGAGATAGAAAGGGCATTAAGGGAGATGAAACTAAATAAGGCCGTGGGGGTGGATAAAATTCCCGTGGAACTTTTAAATACGGGAGGAAGAGGCTATATGGGCTGATCCGTAGTATTTATGAGGAGGGAATCTGGCCGGAAGACTTTGTGAGATCAGTTTTAGTTCCTATTCCAAAAAAGGTAAAGGCCACGTCATGTGAGGACTACAGGACAATTAGTTCATATCCCACGCAGCTAAAGTTGTTCTCGGGTTCATTAACAAAAGGGTAGAGAGTAGGGCAAATGATTACTTAGGGGATGATCAGTTTGGGTTTAGGAAGGTGAGAGATGAGCACAATAGAGGTGGGGAAGGCGGAATCGAACGGATCAACGTATATATATATATATATATATATATTTATATATATAATAATATATATATATATATATATATATATATATATATATATATATATATATATATGTATTTACATATATTTATGTATATATATATACATAGTAGGGCACATGATTACTTAGGGGATTAACAGTTTCGGTTCAGGAAGGGGAGAGGTACGCGTGATGCCATTTCAGTAATGAGATTATTAATCGAGAGGAATAGAGAGTACAACCAGGAGGTATTTGCCTGTTTCGTAGATTTCGAAAAAGCGTTTGATAGAGTGAATTTGGAAAAACTAATGAGTATTTTGCAGAAAATAGGAATAGATTGGAGGGAAAGAAGGCTAATCCGCAACCTGTACATGTCACAGACTGCTCAGGTACGAGTGGGGAACGGGGAGTCCGGTTGGGCAGTGTTAGGAAGAGGTGTAAGGCAGGGTTGCCTATTATCACCGTTGCTGTTCAACCTGTGTGTAGAGGAAATGATTAAAGAGGTATGGGAAGAATTGGAGGTAGGAATGAAAGTGGGCGGGGAATTCGTGAAATCAGTTAGATTCGCTGATGACCAAGCTTTAGTTTGTCAGTCAGCCAAGGGGCTTCAAGCATTGCTTAGTGATTTGGAAATTCATTGCGACAGGTATGGGATGAGAATCAATATTAAGAAAACAAAGGTTATGCGATTTTCTAGAAAGAAAAAGGCCAAGCTTAACATTAAAATAGGAGGGCAAAAACTAGAGCAGGTAGAGCAGTTTAAGTACCTCGGTAGTGTTTTGGACCAACACGGTCAAAGTAGTAGGGACGTAAGGAGAAGAATTGCGCTAGGCAAAGAGGCTTTCACAAGGAGGAGGGGGTTGATGACGGGGACTCTAAGTAAGGATGTTAAGAAAAGACTCGTAAAAACTTTGATATGGAGCGTAGCTATGTACGGCGCGGAAACGTGGTCATTGAAGCAGGAGGATAGACGTAGACTGGAGGCTTTTGAAATGTGGGTGTGGAGAAGAATGGAGAAGGTGAAATGGACAGAGAAGAAAACAAATGAGGAAGTACTTGGTATGGTGGACGAAGAGAGGGGTTTGTTGGGAGCAATCCTATGGAGGCAGGAAAAGTGGATGAAGGGGGTGTTGACCGGCAGTGGGATGTTGAATACTGTGATAGAGGGTAGAATGTTGGGCAAAAGAGGAAAGGGAAGGAACAGGATAGGGATGTTGGACGGGATGAAGGGGGGAAGAAAGTACTCAGAGATGAAGAGGGACCTGATATAGAGTAGGATGATGGATTTTGTGTTTTGTTAGGAGTAATAAAATATTTGTTTGGTAGTTGTGTCCATCGAAAAACCTACCTTAACCGGTAGATTACCTTAAAAAAAAATATATATATATATAGTATACACACACACGAGGGTCATCCGGAAAGTAGTACCCGTTCGTGAAATAAAGACACAAAAGTAAATATTAACAAACATAAAAAATTTTATTTGAAAGAGGATACTTTAAACTACTTCTCAACATAATCTCCAAGCAAATTAAGGCATTTGTCATAACGTGTGACAAGTTTCTGTATTCCTGCTGCATAGTCCTTCGCCGCCAGCTCATTGAGATACGCGAGGGACCCATCTTGCACAAATTTTTGCATAATGCAGATGGTGTTTAACAATTTCATGAACAATTGTTCGAGAAACATTGGGAAAATGCTCACAGATGTCATCAATTGTGACGCGCCGATCGTTCCTCACGAATTCGTCAACTGAGCTCACCAGTTGGCCTGTAATGACAGACGGTCTCTCCGAACGCTCATCGTCGTGTGTGTTCCCCCTCCCCATGTTGAAGTTGCGACACCACCGCCGAACAGACGACTCGTCCATTACATTGTCTCCATACACCTCCTTTAATTGGCGATGAATATCACATGGGCGAACGTTTCTTGCATTGAGGAATTTAATCACTGCCCTCACTTCACAACTGGCGGCGTTCTCAATTTTTTTAAACATTGTAAACAATCACAGAAACAACACAGGCAATGCTAGCGTCACGCAACTTGGCTCAGAGAAGGCAGACAAGCCACTGAAGCTATCTGACCTCGTCCAGCGGCTACTCGCGTCGTCAGCACTTCATGCGGCACGAACGGGTACTACTTTCCGGATGACCCTCGTGTGTGTATATATATATATATATATATTTACGATATAAATGATATATGTATATACATATGAATATATATTTTTTCAAAAAATTATTATTAGTTATGTTAGGACTTCGTTAGGAAATGAAAATTGCAAATTTTGAAGCTTTTTGTTCTTGTTTTACTTTCTTTGCGCACTAATGTCTTCATTCCCTAAGAATAAGTAGTGTTACTTTCATCCGACCAAGTTGCCCCGCTCTTCTTTCGTTTTTCCTTCTGGTCAACCCTGCAATCCCGCATACGCCGGCGAAAGGAATTTTTATTATCCTCTTCTTGGTGAGTTTTACTGATTTTATGGGACTTCCTTAATTACTGCGATACATTTAATGGAAATTGTGGTCAATTTCTTCAAATTGAAGCTTTATTAATTGAAGAAATTATTCACTTTTGGGTTTTGTTCGGTTTTGTGAAATTCCACGGTTTGTCTAATGTAGGTTTCTCATACGCCAGGGGAGAAAATTAAGGTTACCATGTTTCATATTTGATTAAACTTTGAAGAACCTGATATTTTATTAGCCATGTCGAAGATCAAAGTTTAATCTTCTTAAGTATTTCTTACGACAACCGAGACGGAATATATTCTAAGAAAATATGTGGAAGGTGGAAATCCTTACTGAAGTCCTGCTTTTGTTATAAATTTTGATGTGTGATACATATCAGGTTTTCCGTTCATTGGATTTAATAAGCCATATCTTAGATTGAATTCCCTTTTAGTGAAGTTTCACTATCTCAGTTCCATCCATTTTACGTTTTACGCAAGCATGGAAACTTCAGAAGTTAAAAATTCGAAAGTATCGCCATAAGATTTGTCTTAGTACATGCATATCTGAACTATTATGATAGTAGTCAAAATCCAATTGATCGGCGACGCCTAGTCCTTTCCCTTCACTTGGGCCGGCGCTGCTATTCTCGACGCAACGAGCCAGAACCACGTCGGGAGATTTAAGTTTCCTTCCCATATTAATGATACAAAGGTTTGCTAAGATTATCAGTTCTTTTATTATCTGAAAGTCACTTGATAATTGAATCAATTAAATTTTTATGTCGAGAATGAAATTAATTATATGCTAACAGATTTTTGTTAGAAAATGAATTACGTGCACGAAGAAGAGAATTGATGATTGATGAGCAGTCTTTTGCCGTCTCGAATGCTCATCACCAGCCAAGGTGGTATGGCCACGTTTAAATCCAGCTGCGCAAAATTTCACAAGTGTCGCAAATGTATTCAATGTTTTCGGACTAAACTTTGTGAAAACCCATCATCACTGCAGTGAAAAACTGCATCTTTCCACCAAACGGTTTCATTAGGTACGACTGTTTTCAACGCACCGGCGTCATCCTCGGGTACAGAGGTACAGCCAAGGTACCTGAGAATGGCGCCGATGCGTTGATAATAGTCGTACCTAATAAAACCGTTTGGAGGAAAGATGCATAGTTTTTTTATTTTAGTAATAAAAGATGCTGCAGAGTCCACGTATGTCCTAATTGCCTCTGATTTATGTAGGCTTATTGCCTTTCAAAAACAAATAGTTAATGACAGCCCTATACTCAATTTTTTCCATTTCCACATAAACCCTCGCAACAACTCACTCAAGAGGTTGTCAAGCGACTAATTCGCATTCAAAATTGCCGAAATTTTGGTGATTACCTTTCGACACACGCGTAAACATATTCCTTAACTTTTGCTGAAGGTTGCTGCTATGTTCATGTTGAGTTTGGAAACCATTCAGGCAAACCTCGTACACTGCGCTGCGTAAAGCTGTGAAGAAAAGTTTTCTTAGGCTTTAAAATGGAGAATAGAACGTAATAGATGTAAACCCCAAGGGTAAGGGAATGAGAGTAGATTTGGAAATTTTGCTATTGGAGGAAAGATTTAGGTGACATATGCTGGAGTTTTCAATAGGGTGGGCAAAGAGAGAAAGCTGTGAGGGTAAATCCGGAAAGGTCCATAAGGTGGGTGGTGGAAATATGGACAGGTAGAGGGATATTGATGAGACTGTGAAAAGCACGTAAGCTATTGATTTCTAGAAAGTTTAGCGTTAATTTTAGGACATTTTGGTTAGAAAATTTGATGAAATTGGTACCTAGGGTAATTCGCACGTACGTAAGCACTAATGGCATGGGTTAAACGAAGGCATGGATGAAGTGTCTCCGTTTTCTATTTCAATTTCAAGAAAGGGTGCTAGGAAAGTTCATTTTATTTCACGCTGGAGGCGTCTAAGGGGTTCTGACGGCCAGGCAATATCAGAATCAGGGGCATTGAAGCCTTTTCGGTCGTTTGTTTGAAAAAAATGATGTGGCAAGTTTATTTTGGCTCCTTGAAGTGATGGGTTTTTGAACTTCTCCCTCCACCCCTCCCTTACCCACCCTTCCCATTTGCCTACTTCATAAAAGTGTGTTTCAATAATCTGAGTGCGTTCGAACTTTTGCCGGAGTTATATTATACCCTATGTGCCGAATTTATGGACCGCCCACGATAGCCTCATCCATCTTCTCACCTCACGCTCCCTCCCCTTCTCTCTTCCCCCCCTTTCCCACTCTACCCTTTTCTTCCACCCCCTCGGAGTTCCCCTATCCCCGGATGCCTCCTCCCCCGCACTCCTTCTCACTTTACTCCCCCTCCCTCCCTCCATCATCATCCCTCCCCCCCTCCAACCCGCCCGCCAACCCAAAAAAACCTTTCCTCCCTCCCGATCCATATTCCCCGCGCGTCCGTCCCTTCCCACCCCTCCACCCCTCCTCCTCCCTGCCCTTCCACCGCCTCCGAAACGCCCTTGCTTTAGTCTCCCTTCTACTCACCTTCATTGGACCTTTCCCTTTCGACCCACCTTCTGGTCCGCCCTCGGGCATTGTTGAAACAGAAGAACGGAATATTCCACTCCCTCCTAAAACTTTGTCGCAACTCTTTAATTCTTTTGATTCCATGCATTCGTGTCCACTTTGTCTCGGCAGCACTTGTTTACTGGTAACATTTAGATCTCCGAGTATACATATAACAACCTAACGCATTTCCCACTCAGTTGCTAGAGAGGGCCAAAACTGTACCCGGTCATACCTTCTGGCCAAACTTCATACTCGATCATCATTTCGAGAATACATTTTGAAAAGCGACCAGTACTCTGACGTCGGTGCTGTGGCCGACTTTCACCTGGGGTTTTGCATGCTAATGCTGGTCTTCACATGAGGGCAAATGACTGTGGTTCCCAATTTTTTTAAACTTCCTACCTTTGGAATATGATCCAACTATCTTAATCCAGGTATCTCGGCGTTTTTTAAGTAATGGCTATCCTAACCTATTTAAATTCGCTCATATGAGTTACGAAAATTGAATTCTTTGAGACTATACTGTAAATCAACGCCAATTTACTCTTTGTGTGACTGTGAGATATGAATGAATCAATTTAATCAATAAAAGAAAGTGAGTACTGAAATGACTGAGACATGATAGGTGATGGTATCCAAGAAACATTCTCGTATCAGCTTTCGCAATCGATAAGTTGTGACGGTCCCTTTAAACACATGTAAAGTAATTAGTATTGGGTGAAAAATGTATTTTCGGGCCAATTTTCCTAACACTTCAATCTATAAAATTCGGGAAATAGATGCCAATACTAGCAGGATCAAGGATTATTTCTTCCCACCGACAATACGGGATAGTAAATTCAGGGTTATAGATAAATAAAGTCCCACTTGTCAACTACAACCTCCAGGGAATAATTAGTTTTACTCAAATGCATGCACTTTCGCTAATATCGTGTGTTTTGCAGTCAAAACTATTCCCGCATGGGTCTGCCTTTAAAGAATGTAGAGCACGTTCACAAAGCCGCTTGCCCTGCTTTGTTTGTTTTCAAGTTTCTCCTTCCATCCCTCGTCTCTCTCTCTCTCTCTGTGGGATAGACGCCTCTGCTGCCTCCCTGCAGCGGTGTGTCGCATTTCCTACCTGTGACATTAGGGGCGGAGACCATAAGTTTACATGTCCATGTGACGGTAGAATTTCCCCCTCTTACTTTTCAATTTGCATTTGTTGGATAGATTTTTATTAAATTTGTAGGAGCGTGTGTATGTTGATAGCATATGCATTTGCATGCGTGTAAGTTGGAAAGGATTTCGCATGAATATATGCGCATCTGTGGGTGTAGGTTTGCATGAATATGTTGATTTTTCATGTGGTTTTATTGTCTTGTATGGGTGGTGACCTAACACCCCCCGTCACACCCCCCTACGGTGCCTTGCGGAGGTTTATGTAGTTGTAGATACTTTATCAAAATGTTTTGGAGAGTCAAGCAGTGGATGAATCTACCCTTTCAATTATTAAGACTCTATTCCCGAATGTAGGGAACTTCTGCAACGTCATTTCAAAGTCATTTCAGTAGCGATAGCAATTGCATTTCAGTTTTTTTCAGATAGCAGGGACCGTTTTGCAGAATAAACTCATTTCTTGGAAATTCAATAAATAACGAAAAGACATTCGTGAACCAATCGACTTTAAATGGCACTATTTTTATCTTCTAACTGTGATTATATTTCACATTTTTTCACTAATTTGAGCACAAATTAACTTCGTTCCAGTATTAATCTCTAATGTTTCATTTGCAGAAACTTCAATTATGTAAGAAATGGCTTAATTATTCGTTCCAGAAAGCAGACAAGATATAATATCCTCAATGGTAAAAGTAGACTCGCGCTGGTATGATTGCGCATCAAAACATGTGACCCAAAACATCGCGAATTTTATTCAATGATTGAAATCTAGAAAACAGGCGAAAACATTTTTCGCTTGAAAGTAGACTTTCCTGTAGGGTTTGCTGAAAGCAAAAAAAGCATTGCCTCTTTAAGAAGCGATTCGAAGAATTTGGGTGATTAATAAAACTGTTGGATGCCGAATCATCTACCCTCTACCTTCGGACTATGATCCAGACCAACCTCATGCCCATCCCCCCCTCCCTCCCAACCACACATTTACCTCAGTAGAGAAATTAATGTTATTTTTGAAACATTAAAGGCAATGGAAACATTACCTGTAATTTAGTCAACTTATCCGTGAAGCTACAAAATAATCAAGAATGTTATTGAATAGACAAAACGATGGAGAAATCTTTATAGAAAGGTGAAAATTGAGCTAGCAAAGCTATATAGCTTCATTATAAAAATAATTGCAAAACTCAAGTATATTACCAGATAAAAATTAATAGCCAATATGATGAGAGTAGATAACGAGCAGGAGGCCGATGCACCGAATTTTTAATCAGTTAATAGAAAAAGTAATGTTAGAAACCTTTAGATGTTTGCTAAAATTAACAGCCAAACACTATTTCCCTTTTTCATTAAAAATATCCAAGCCTCTATTCTTTATTTTAAGTAGTTTTTATGGATAAGGTATCGTTTTGATTTTAATGACGCAGTATGCCACGAGTAACAAAAAAATAATGACTTTACCTGACGTTGAAATTCGTAAACATGCTCACAGTTACTCAGAAAAAATTTACGATTATTTTTCTTCTTTAAAGAGAATTGAAAAAAAATATTTTTGAAATTTAAAACTCGAGTATGGCATGATTTCCCTCTCAGAAATAAACATCCCTAATAAAAGTGTAGCCATTTTAAAAAGGTTAAATAAATGTTAAGCTTTAAATGTTGATAAATTCAAGCAAAAATATTCGTTAAAAAACTATTGGAAGTCAAAAACGATTTATGAGGAAATTAAAGTCGGAATGCAGAACCGTTACCCCTAGTTGTCTCTATTTCAGATAAAAAAAGTCATGATCAGCCCTTAGATAGTGGAAGTACACAGGAAGTAAGCCAAAGATAGCTGAGTATTGACACTACAATGTTTGAGAAAATCGCCTAGGTTAAAAATCGACGTAATTTCGACTTAAATAAAACTCCTTAAATTATATTATCCCATTGACCGACATTACAATTTAAACCTATGAATATGCATTAGGATGATATGTACAAATATTTGAATGGAGCGCTATTACCCTCATTGACTTTGGACTAGGAAAGTTTTCGCCGTAGCGAATACTCCCGTCCTTGCCTTTCATTGTCCTCAGGCACGGTTTCTCTCGCATTTCCTTCCATTGAGAGTGGTGAAACGCTCATCTCTGCATCGCTGCTGGCGACAGAAACTCGTTGCAATACTCTCTGCAGAGATCTGATCTTTTCCAAGGAATCAGACCATTACTATCATTATGGAAAATGGCCCACTCATACGATAGAATCAAGCCGTACAGTGCAAAAGATTTGGTCGCCCACTCCCACTTGCATCCTTAGAGGAGGATGCAATTTACACTCGCACTCCCTTTACAACTCCCACCTCATGCACGCCCCACCCCTCCACCACCACGTACGCTACATTTCCTCCTCAAGATCGCTAGCTTTTACTATTCAACGCGAGAGAATGGCTCGTTCTTGGGGAAAATGGAATCCCTGTAGACTCCCTTCGCCAGAAGACGAGGGAAGTTACGTATATAAAGGTACATACGAAGTACATACTCATATGTGGGTGACGAAGAAGAGATGCAATAGGTTGTCCTATCTTCTGGTTTAGTATTACCTTGATTTGTGGGTGATATTATTATAATGGTATTTGCTCTTCTTACCCACTAATCTCATATCTTTTCTTTTTTCCTCATTTTAGTGTCATGATCACGGATCATCAACCGCAGATAGCAATTCTCCGAACTATCCACTCCTCTACCAATCTCTTTCATATACATCTACGTAGTACTTCAAAAGCCGCCGCAAGCGCGTGTGGCGGGGGGTGTTGAATCACTAACTGTGCCATCATCATCATCAGTATTTCAATCCTAAGATTGTTTTACTGCAGCCCTTCATTCTTCCCCATTTTGTGTTGATTTCCTCACCCTCTGATAGGTCCCCTGTTTTGCGTCCTTCTTAATTTGCCCTATGTTCTTGCCTCGCGGGATCTTTCCTTCAATATTCAATTTAAGAGAATAGAGCCGTATACAAAACCCACAAATTCATGCCAATCTACTCGCAAAAAATCGTATATATATATATTCATGCAAAACCTTTCTAACTGACAAACATACAAATACATATACTAACAACTAACATACTCATGCACCTATGAATATAACCTATATCTACGGAATGTTTAATCTTGTCCTGACTTGTAAATTAAATGTATTTAATATTTCTACAGTGACTTTGGTTTCTTACAATTATGATTCCTGATTGTCCGGGGAAAGAACGAGTATTTGTATCTATCTGTACATACTAATTTCTTTGGTGTCTTGTTAAACTTGTTTGTTCTGAGCCTCTTTAAAAGTCTGAGTCTCGCTTGTTCTCTTCGCATCTCAATTGACTCCCAGCCTAATTCACCTAAAAGGCCTGTCACCCTCACCCTCTTCTTGGAACAATTTTTCACGAATCTGGCGAATTTTCTCTGGGCTTTAACTAATTATTTTTGCCAAATTTTCTCCCAAGGATCCTAAATACTTGCGGCATATTCCAAATGAGGTATAATTAGAGTGAAATAGCACCTGCCTATTAATATCTCATTACATTTCCCCACCCGTTCAATGAAGCCGAGTTTCTTTAAGGCGGATCCCCATATTGTACTTACTATCATACTACGTATGTATTCCCCATGAAAGGCATGGTGTTAGAGCTACCCCCTCTTTACTTTCTCATAACTCATTGAACCGATATTTTCCAATGCCTTCTTCTCATTGTTCAACCTTTATGTTCAACTGCCATTGTTCAACCTCCATTCGTCTTCATGTTTCCTTAAGATATGATCATCGGTAAACTATCGTGTCTCAGGATATGTCCAATCGATTTCCCTCTTCTTCTTTTAAGTGTCCCCCCTGAGTCTCAATTACTTTTAGAAGTACTTTTTCATTTGGTGCCTGGTCTATCCATTTCATCCTCAACGTACTTCTGTGCCACCACTATCCCATCACCTCATACGTATCTTCTTTCCTCTGCAGCTCCCGACCACATCATAATCCATGTCCCACACCCGCAGAAAAGTAGACTCCGTGAGCGTGTCTCTAACTAAAGATCACTTTGACAAATTCCAAAGAAACTGCGGGAGATGCCGCAACAGTAACTTTTAACGGAGTCATCCGCTAATGTGCATTTCAATGCAACAGTTTCAGAGTGTAAAAATCATTCGCCATGTTGCGGCATCTCCCGCAGTTTCTTTGGAATTTGTCAAAGTGAAAACACCATAAGTGTTTAAAGTTGGCTTTAACCTCGTGGACTGTGGCGCCTTGCGCACGACTACGAATGCCTGTGACATTGTATGTACGGTATTTCGTCACAACAGCTTGTTTCTTTAAAAGCCCCCAAAATTTCAGAGGTTAAGATGACGCCTCGGTAGCTTAAGTGGCTAAAGCACTCGACCGGATATTGAGGGATCTGGGTTCGTATCCCAGTCTAGGCGAATGATTTTTACACTCTGAAACTGTTGCATTAAAGATCACTTCATTATGGAAGTATTTGCTTGTTCATATCGAAATTCTTCCTCGACGGTCTTATTACTATTCGATTTACTGCATTCTTCTTGCTTTTGCTTTCGCTAGTGATCCTGTTGCCTAGATGTGACACCTCTTTCACTTCCTTCAGCTTGTATTTTCCTATCTTCACTTGGAAAATTTCTCCTCAACGACAACTGTATAGCATTATTTTATTTTCATAATTATCTGGAGGTCATTCATATTTTTCCCTTCTCCTCTTTTCTTTTCCTTTTTTTTCTATTCTTTAACTGTCAGTACTGCTTAGGCGTTCGAAAGTTGCAGCACTGTACTTTTAATTTTGTCATGAAAGCCTTAAAAAACTGATCTCGACCGGGATACGATATGTGGTTAATGTAGTATACCTTCTTTACAATTGTTGCAGTTTTTACTCTTCAAAACTGACATAAAACCTTTATGTGCTTCTAGTCTTACATATGCAAATATGTAAATTTGGGTCGCGGTAGTCCAGTGGGTAAAGCGTTGGACTGCTTACCAGAGGGTCCCGGGTTCGATTCCCGGGCAAGGCACTCTGGGAACCTGCAGCTCCACCTAAAGTTAAATAAGCTAAATAAGCTAAAGTGATTTTTCGGGTACCAGGCCTTCCTGGGAAACCATAACCGGCACGGGGAAAGGAACTGGCCCTTCTACCCTGATGTGTGAATTTTCACACGCCGTATAGGGGGCTTAGTACTGGGTGATCTCTACCATCACCTACTAAACCAACCTTCGGGTTGATTACTGTGTTTATGGTTTTTATATGTAAATTTAATTACTCAATATACCTTTATATATATATATATATATATATATATATATATATATATATATATATATATATAAATTAACTGAGTTAATTGCAATTGTTTAAGCTACTCGCTGGTTTCGTTCCTCGAATCCAACAATTGGGGGAAGGTGCACGGCGGCGGTGGTGTGGTGTCCTTGCAAGAGATTTTTGGACTTCGAGAAAGAGGTAAAAACATACTCCAGCCAGCTTTTTCCTGTGGCTATTTAAATAAACTGAATATCTTTCTGGCAGATTATTAGTCACGCCTACTTCTACAGGAATCTCTTTATACCGCCGCAAGAGTGTATGGCAGGTGTTGTAAAGCAACCAGCCATTAGAACTCGCAAATACAGAAATATTTGTTCCTATATGCAATTGAACATATGTATGAAAACACTCGTGAACATATATGCGTATATAATATCATGAGATGATTGGTGCGTTTGGCAAAATAATTAAATTTTAACCTTGAAGTAAATACATTCGGAAACTTTAGCTCGATTTGGCTATGCCTCCGTACCGTGCGAGGGAAGAACATGTACCTGAATCGGTCTCTAACGGTGACTATCGCTATTATTTAATCCGGATTTTCGAATTTCCCAAAATGATTTGGTGCCATTGTGATTCCCTCAAGAGTCTCAAGGAATTTTGGGTGCCCTTTATATTTCTAAAAGTCTAAGTCTCGCCTCCTCTCACCAGGAAATCAAGGGCCTCCAAATCTAATTCCTCTAACATACCCATTACGTTTATTCTCTTCTCGTAGCAATTTTTAAAACAAACCTAACCATTTATTTTGGATAATTCTCAGTTTATGAATCCAGCTTTTATCCGATGGAGATCAAATGCTAGCCGGGTATTCTAAATGCGCCCTAACTAAAGCGAAGAAACCCCTCTCTCTCTCTCTCACTTGTTCCATAATGTTCTCACTACCCGATGAGGGTAAAAGAGAAACTTAACATTTCCACAATAAAGAGTTAATATTTTACGACCATGGTTTCAATGCTGCGCATCATCATCATGTGTAAAATATTTAACCTTTAATGTGGAAGTTTAAAGTTTCTTTTTTACCCTCATCACGAAGGCATCCCAGAAAGTTAAACCTGAAACTGTTATGTTTCTTACTACTCGTCTAATTGAACCTAGCCACTATAAGCATAATGTTTGTTCCCCATTGAGCTTTGATGTCATAGTAGCACCCAGGTTTTGGACCTCTTCTGAAAATTTTTACTCAATCCCATATATGGTATAATGTACATCTTGCTAGTACCAGAATTCTTATTTATTAATTATGTGATTAATGCGGCGACTCTTATTATAAATAATTTTTTAGATAGAGCCATTAACACACTCGGTGCCTTAAATATTAACAAAAAAGTGTGGTAATATCATAAGAATTACTGCAAATGTAAAATATGATCCACTTGGATCCGAAAAGTATAAAATCGATAGGTTTCCTCACTTCGGCATTATAATATTTAGCAATGAAATTGAATTCACGTAATCGGAAAAAATCTATCTGTGCCCCCGTCTTTCTGTATTTTTTCTTCCTTCCCTTGTCACAATGTGGCTTTGGGGGCTGTGGCCGTCCGCTGCTTTACATGCGAACAACGTAGCTAGTAGTGATCAAATTGCATTCGGCAGTGATTGGCTTTTGATGCTTCGTGATTGAAATGAACGTGGTTTGCTATCCGGCACGTAGGTGCTTGCTAGCTATTCACTTGCCCTCTGAGGCTGGCGGTCCAATTTTTAGCACTTAATATTGATTTAATTTGTTCCTTTCAAACTCGCCCGGCGAGAAGGATGGGAAGTAGCGGGCGATGCAGGCCGCGCGAAGCGGTTGATATCTGGGGTCCGGCCGAAATTCAGCACGAGCAGTGACAAGCATGATCTTATACAAATAAGAAGTAGTCTACCAAGTTAGGATTAGTTTTTGATGAACTCTTTCTCTATGCGCTACTGTACTCCAAGTACCACTTACCAACATGTCTAAAAATAATCTAAGTCCCACGTTAAACATAACTATCACTCTTTCTGTAACTCTGCATACTCTCTTCCACCCTTAATTAATCCAGAATACCTATTATTTTCCTCTATCCACCTATCTATTCCAGCATTATCCGATCTATTATCGCCTTCCGCATCCCATTACATCTCAGAAACTCCTGGATACACTTTTCCTGCCTTCTTTAAATTTCTCCCAGTATCTCTTCCACAAATCCTTGAACTTCTTCTTGGGTTTTATTTTCCGTTTATTTAATTTTTTTTCATTATTTTTCACACACAAATCTGAATAATCTCGAACCTAAGCTTCTCCTTTTGTCTCGAACGATCACGCTTCCATGCCAAACAAAACTACGCAGTATATTAAAGTGTCTCCAATTGTCTTTTGTCTGAACCATTACTTGATATCGTGTCAATCATCAAATACTCCCTCTCTGTTTATGCTTCTTTAGCCAACAAAATTCCTCTTTTAATGCTTTCATTACACTGATCACCTTGTTCTAAAACAATCCATTCATAGGTGAGCTGCTTGATCGGTTCTGGTTTATGCTACCTAAATTTAATGTGCACTCTGATTTTTTGGTTGCTATGTGGAATGAATAGCTTTAAAATTGTGTGACAGGTCCCAAGTCATTATGTAAAATCAAAGTCCTTACGTCAGGCCAGCTCCTTACCAGAGTTAAAACACATTACTGCTCATTGAATCAAATTGACGAATCTTAAGATGACGATACTTGCAAGTGAAAAGACAAAGAAATAGGAGCAGAAAAATTCACTGCGATTCGCAACTTGGAACATAAGATCACCAACAGCAGGGAACAAGAATTATTAAAGATAAATGGGCATTAAAATATCAATATTTGCACATTACAAGAAACAAAGGCGAAGGGAAGGCCGAATGAAATGCGAGACATGCTAGTGTTTTTAGAGTGGTGCCGAAAAATTGGAACGAGCTAATGGAGTAGTCCACATCAGTTATGCTAAGAATAAGACAAAGGCAAGAGAGCACCTATACTCGTATTCACGCGCACTTGCCATTGCAGTCCATACAGGAAACCAAGAGACCAGTCATCAACTCGAAATTTGGTTTAATAGATGAGCATAGGAACTTGCCCAGCATTAATGATAATTCGACTTTATTCGGGCGAGATTTAGACTGTGGCAATCCCTTCTCCCATCTAACCCTTCGTCAAATGCATTCAATGAAAATATAATACATTTGAGTACTAAATAGTATAAAAAAGAACTAGATAATGGCACTAAATTTATAATGAATATGATGGAGTACAAAGAGTGTAGAAAAATATGCAAAATCGTGGGAAAAACGTAAGAATTAGGCTTTATCCTGGAAGGAAAAACATACAGAAGGAAAACACCCGCACATGAACGGGAATGTGAAAAACAAATATACGAGGGCGATTGGAAAAGTAAGGTCTCCTATTTTTTTCATGAAAAATCAAATTAATTCTCAACTTTGTGTAAATCGTAGGGAATTCTGAGCATTTAGCTATTTTTCTACATAGTCGTCTTGACGATCAATCAACTTTTGCATCCTTGTAACCAGCTTTTTAATACCAGCATCGTACCTTTCTCCCGCCACGTCGTGAAGCCAACTGACGACTGCGCCGCGGCGCTCAAGGCGACAATGTTGAAAAATTGCTAAATTCTTAACCTTTCCAGCGATACACAAAGTTGAGAATAAATTTGATTTTTCATGAAAAAAAATAGGGTACCTTACTTTTCGAATCGCCCTCGTAATACGAGGTCTATGGAGTGTGGAATCCGCAAATTAGAACAGAAGGGCCAGTTCCTTTCCCTGTGCCACCTTAGGTTTCCTAAGAGGATCTAGTACTCGAAAAATCATACACCTTGGGTGAAGCTGAAAGTACCATGAGGAGTCACATGGAATTGAACTTTGGCCCTCTGGTCAGTAGTCCAGCGATCTATCCACTCAAGTATCTGGTTCCTTGAAACCAAGAGACGAATTCTTCATCTACATATATACGCTCCGGAGGACAACAGGTTTGTTCGAGGTCTGTTCAAAAAGTATCACGACTTTTGTGTTTTTTCAAAAATTATTTATTTATTCATGAATATCTATTTTGTCCCCTTCAAAGTAATACTCATTAGATATTATACACTGGTGACAACGTTTTTTCCAATCCTCGAAGCTTTTCAAAAAATAACTTTTTGTGATTTTGCGATGCAGTTTTTATCTCGTCAATCGTAGCTTAGCGTCGTCCCTTCATGGGCCTCTTCAGTTTCGGGAACAAGGAAAAGTCACTGGGGGCCAGATCTGGGGAACACGGTGGCTGCGGCATCGTTATTGTGTTGTAATGGCTAAAGCGCACAAGTAACGATGTGTGAGTTCAATGGTGCAAAAGCCAATTTTTGTTCTTCCACAAATCCGGGCGTTATAGGCGGATTGCTTCGCGCAAATTTCGCATGACTTGCAGGTAATATTCCTTATTTACCGTTCTACCCTGTGGCAAGAACTCATGATTCAGCACCCCTGCAATCGAGGAAAAATGTAAGCAAAACTTTCACATTCGACCGAACTTGGCGCGCTTTTTTCGGTCTTAGCTCGTGCTGCAGCTTCCATTGGGATGATTGGGAGTTTCCACGTCATAACCATAAACCCATGATTCGCCACCAGTTATGACCCTCTGGAACAAATTTGGGTCGTCGCGGACAGAGTCATTAGCAATGTTAATGCGTTGCTGTTTTTGGTGGAAATTGAGCAATTTAGGTACGAATTTCGCGGCGACCCGTGTCATGCCCAAATCAATGGTAAAAATCAAATAGCACGAGCCAATCGGTATGTTTAGGTCCTCAGCAATTTTTCTAACGGCGATTCGACGATTGGCCAATACTGCTTTCTTTACTTCATGAATGTTTTTGCCTGTTGTTGACGTGCTCGGGCGTCCGGCCCGCTCTTCGTCATTCACATCTTCTCGGCCCTCTGGGAACATTTGGTACCACCGATAAACGTTGGCTCGGTCCAAGGTAGCTTCTCCATATACCGCAGTCAACATTCGGAATGCGTCCGCGCACTTAATTTCGTTTTACACACAAAATTTAATTATTTAATCCATTTTTTGGAACAGGCCAAATTCGAACACAAGCCAAAACACGTACAAGAAAAACAGCTGTCAACAATTAAATGAACATTCAAAAAGACTAAAATTTTCGTCATAAGTGAGAGATATAATAACCAAAATAATGCCACGAAAAAATCGAAAATCAAATATACGTAACCCGCTAAAATTCATAATTTGCGATACTTTTTGAACACACCTCGTATATAATCGGGAACGCTTTCATGACCAACTTCAGGAAGCCATTGAGTCAATAAAATAAAATGAGTTATTAATTTTTCTTAGGGATTTCAATGAAGATATAATTACAAATTCATAACAGGAATTTAACCACGATTAAATGAAGAAATATATGTATAATGACAACGGAGAACTGTTGATCAACATATATACGTTAAACGAACAAATAATCGCCGATGCTTTTTCAATCATATACACTAATACCGAGATGGTGCGGGGGCTAACGTACTGGCTTCCCACCATGAGGGCGCGGGTTCAAATCCCGGCGGTGTTGAATATTTTTCAGAGGTATCTCGATCCCTACTTGAGGTGCTTTGTGGAGGGCACTTTGAATGAGTACGCCGTCCGTCGGATGGGACGTTAAACTGCGGACCCCTTGGCGCCTTTCGTAAAGAGTAGGCTAATGCCGACGCCGGGTTTCTCTCCACCCTTCATCCTTTCCTATCCATCCCCTATGGCGCAAATGACCTTAGCTGTCGGTCGCCTCCCCTCAAAACTACTACTACTACGAATCCAATTTGAAAACACAAGGAGCTAAAAGTCAACGAATGCCAATAAATTAAGTTATGGACACCCCAAATTCAAAAATACAAGACATTCGAACTTTAAATTCAGCAAAATTTGATTGTAACCACGGCCAACTGCAAAAGGAGCTGGGAATGAATATTTTAACGAAAGTCAAGAGGAATGGAACACAAAATAACGTAGAGTCACTGTGGTAAAACCCAATAAAAACCCTGGGACAATTGGAAAGGATACAAGGAAACTCCATTATCGTAGAAGAGGATGTACGCACGGATCGACGATCCGCCAAGTACAACCGGCTCATTGGGTTTCAGGTAACTAGCGCCGTTAGTACTATAGTCCGCGTCATGGTCAGCAGATTGCACTATTTCGCGCACTTATTGCACTGACCACTTATGTTATAAATGTAAGCTCGCTGCATTCGGCAGAATTGTACTGCAGGAAATGAAATGTAAATGCCACGGCATAGAGCTATCTGTGCATGATGATGTGGAATCAGAAGTAAGAAGACAATAAACAAGAGCCTTAAGAATAGTTGGATACAGTTTTTTGTTGGTTTGCGGTGTATGTGTTTGCATGATTGTTGGATGAAGGGATTTTTGCATGAGTGTTTGCGCTGCTGTGGGTGTAATTTTCCACGTTGTTGTTTTGCATGTGGTCTTTTTCCTTTTTACGGTTGGTGACCTAACACCCCCCGCCACACGCCCTTGCGGCGGCTTTCGGGGTGTTATGTAGATGAGTAGATGATACTTGAACAACACTCATTGAGGGAGCAGAAATATGTGTGTGCAAAGAAAATCTAGGATGAATAAAGCGACTATAAGTTAAGGGATGACTTTTATGGCGGAGACTCGGCCAGACGCAGCAAGAACAAGAAAACTGCTTAAAATTAGCGAGATGAGGAAAATCACATGTAAATCAGTACCGGATAGAGAAAGGAATGAAAAAATCAGAGAAAATTAACGAATGGAACTTAAAAAAGTATGATTAATTTCCATACCATTCCTATCACATTGATTATGCAATACGCAAAGTAATGATTGTAAGCCTTTGTCTAACAGTTTAGCTTTTGCTTTTATCATCCACAAATCTAAATGATTTGACTGTTTTCCCATTTAATTTCACACCCTTGTTCACGACTCCAGTCTACTCCTATCCCCAGCAAAATATTTATGAATTGTGCTCAGTTTACACGGTCAAACGCCTTGTCAAAACCCGTGAGTGCATATATACAAATTGATGTATTCTATGTTTCTTTGTACTTGTTGCATATTTCTTATAATGGCCTCATACGTACCCATCATCTTTCTAAGCCCCGCGTGATCTTCTCCTAAGTACTCATTTTTTTCTCTTCATCATACTTTGTTGCTGATCCTACACCGCGTGATAAATCTAAATTCACATTTCTATAGTCCTCGAATACGTGCTTCTGCTATTCCTCTAATTTGGATGTGTATCAATGCTGACCTTAAAAGGTCTTCCGTCGTAATTCTACCTCATCAATTCTACGAATGAGTCCACTGCACATATGGCTGGCGCCTAAACACCTTTTGCCAAATGCTCTTGCGGTTCATGGCTGGGTATTATGCACATGTAGATTAAAATTCTTCATTTTCAGTTTTTCTAAATTGCTTATTAGTTCTCCAGGGATCTATTCCCAAGTTTTAGGAGAGACGACCGACAGCGGAGGTCATTTGCGCCATTAGGGATGAATGGGAAAGGAACCAGGGTGGAGAGAAACCCGGCGTTGGTATTGTATAACTGAACGAAAGGCGCCAAGGGATCCAAACAACCGACGCACAGCGTTCTCACTCAGAAGTGCTCTCCACACATCAAGTAGGGATTGGGGCACCACAAGCCGGTGAGTTAGCCACCACACCATTTCGATACCCCACCGCAAGTGCCCTATCAAGTGTTTTTCCTCGGTCAGTTCGTAATTATTTCGTCTAACTGATGGTATACACCGTCTGCTTCTTCATCTTCATAATTGCTTGTCGGCATGCCCTACAGCCTTTCCTTATCTACTTTTAAAACTACTAATAATTTTCTGTCATCCATCTTTACCATATTCGCTAGCCTTCTCGCCAATTCACCATTGAGTACTATGGCTACCCCATGTTGACTTAGTGCCTGTACGGTGTAGACTATTCTGCAAATTTCGATCAAATGTTCAATCTATCTTAATGATTTCTACCTCACATTGCTCGGGCCTAACAAATCCTTTTCTTCTATCTCTCGCTAGAAATTTTCCAAATTTTCTATCCAAAGCATTGTCGTACAGCTTTGGGTCATTCCGATCCTCCAATTTTTCTCCCTCTTTATTCTTACCACTTATTTCTTGTCGTTATTACCTTGTTTACTAATATCCATTCCCTCTCAGTCTTCAACACAAATTTCTAATCATAAGATCTTATTTTCCTCGAATGTAACTACCTAGCCCTTTCTTTTTGGATAGGGATTTAATTTGACTTTGACAATTATTTTGTCCGCGATCTTTTTGTGTAATAGCTACAGTATAGGCTAAAATATCCTTTCCATTTTGAGGTAAATTCTTCATCTATATCTACATTTACATAATGCCCAGCAAGCCACCACGCGCACCTGTGGTGGGGGTGTAAGTTCACCACCCTTAAAATATAATATAACCACATGCAAAAACAAATCATGTTTTTCTACAGAAATATTAGTTTGTTCATTCACGCGAGAAACCTTAATCACACGAAAGAAATTGCTCACATGTAACAATATTCAATAATAGGATACGTACATTCAAATCATTCTATAACTCTGTTATAAACATGGGCCAATTAAATAAAAAGATAACGATGCAGGATATTAAAAAAAAGAGACGTTTCAGGCGTGATAGGGTGGAATGTCATGATTAATCAAAAAATAAAATTTTCCATAGTATAAAATTTAACTCGTATTAAAAATACTCTATTAAATTTTATTTTGTGGAAAATTATTCTTTTTAATAAAGGCAGGACATTGAAAAATATTTAAACTACCAATTCTAATTATCTCATACGCGGTTGCTGTCATATTCTATTTTGATCTCTAATGGTTAGGAGAAAATGACATTTTAAATCCATCCGCTCTACAGTAAATCTCCCTGATTTTACGTCAATGATCTGATCTACCATAGTAAGTCAGGACCTGTATATGCCTTTTTCATCCTCAGGTAAGAAACCTGTCTAAAATTTCCGCAGCAAATTTTACCTGTATTGAAGTGTCGTGACACTGTTACCTTGTTCAAAAAACCTTTTCACAAACCTAGGCGCTCTACGTTGCACTCGATCTAGTGTCGAAATTAAGTCTACTTCATGAGAATCCCATATACTTGAAGCATACTCAAGGTGGGGCCTAACTAACGTTCAACTCTTCAGTATTCTAATAAATTTAATTTATTTCGACTTCATATTCACCTTCATTTCCCGTATAGATATTTTTAGTCTCGCTATCTCATTTTGCCAACTCAAGCCATCCTCATCGGCTTTGATATCTCAGTCCTTATCTCTACCATATAGATGCCTTCTGTATATATTTCTTTGAGATCTACTCCGTACTCATTTCACCTCTCCTGAACACTCTTGAATCAGCTGATCACTTTCCTTTTCCATTCCATGCATAATCCTTTTAGCATAAGAAATTCCTGTTGTTTCACTCGAATCTCTTGATATCCTATTTTAATATGGCCCCACGTTCCTTCACTATTACAATTCCCTTTTCCTTAAAGTTTTATCAAATTATCCCTGATGACCAATGCTTTCTTCCAGTGAAAGGCTTCAAATTCCAATTTCTCACTCTTATTTCTATTTTACGCCTGCTGAATTTTAATTTACGCTCGATTAAACCATTAATTAAAATTCTAATATTGGATTAGATATCGGAAAGCTGTGTCACCCCATGGAGCTGTCTATGCTTTTGATCTAATTGGATGACCTCCCTGTAGCTTCCGGAATATTCAATTTCTGTCTGTACCAATTATGTTTTTTTGCACCCGATATTATCCAGATACTGTATCTATGAGAGCACTACTTATTGCAAGACTACACCGTTATTTAAACCGATAATTATTAATTTTTGACAATCCATGCTCTCTCACCTTAACCCCAAGTGTCTCTTTCCTCGATGATATTGCCTTCTAACTTTTCATTACATACTGCCAATCATATATTTCCAGGATTATTCTCGAATGTTGAGTAACACAGAAATTTCTTTCTCGCTTCTCGTAAAAAAACGTTGGAAAACACCTTCGCCATCTTACTTATTTGACCATTTGTGCTAAAAATCGATTTTTTAAAATCTGTTGTTGTTTTGACTACTCATATTTTTGACTGCATACTGACAAATATCCTCACTCATTTTATCTTCAGTCCTGTAACTACCTTTCCTAAACCCTCCCACAAATTTTAACTTATCAAAAGCTGGTAGAATTGCAGATGATTTTTCCGTAGTTCAAGGCGCAAATGCTACAAAATTTATTCGTACTGAATAGAGACACTTAAACTTGGTCATTACACACAAAATTTATTTCGTGACGACCTGTATTTTGACGAAAACGATCATAACCATCGCCATCAACAGGTGAGTTACATATATGCCGTCAAGGATGAGAGCGGGTAGTCCTTGAAAAAATACGTGGGTGGGGGCACCAACGAGGAGAGGAGCGTTGAGGGTGAGGGAAGCGGACCGACATTATGAGTCCTTGGCCGTAGAAAAAGTGAAAGGTGGAGAAAGGGCGGAGTGAGATGCCTAGAATCATTCCATGACTATATCAGACTTGTAACTGACATTATTAGCCTTTCCAAGTGTCCAGCTTCGGGCTTTAGCTTGTAAAATGTTGAATATAGACATGTGTGTATGTGTGTACATATATATAAATCTAAATCTGTTTTTCTATATTTGTGCGTCGCCGAAGAGCGTTCCATTTCGAACAAGTTTGTTATTCAACACTTCCGTGTTACTTCGACGAAATCATATATATATATATATATATATATATATATATATATATATATATATATATATATATATATATATATATATATATATATGCATATATATAACAAACTTGTACAGCAATAAACAATATAAGAACACATAAATAGATCACTCACAAGTTATTTCTTGATCATTTCGACGTAATTCATCTCCGTCTTCATCGGAAGAAATAGAAGTAATGACTGCTAGAATAGGAAGGAAGGTGAGGGGTGCGAGAGAAAGGGAAGGGGGCCAGGGGAAGGGGAGAACGGGAGGCGGAGGGGGGGTGAGAGGAATGGTTGGTGGAGAGGAAAGGGTGAGGAGAGGCTAGAGGGGAGCGGAGAGAGGGAAGGAGTGAGAGGGAGATGGAATTGACATATAATCGGAAAAGAAAACCATCTGCTCACCACAACTATTGCAACATCCGAGACCCAGGCTTCAATTTGCAAAGTCGGGATCAAGACCCTGCGAGTAGAAACAAAGGCCATGAACACCAAAACTCATAAACTCATGAGGAAGAACAAAGTATTCACCTTTCCGATATGCATAGCTTCCACAAAGTGACAATTCAGACCAATCTCATTAGTGAACGACATTGAGACCTGGATGCTGACAGGTCATACAAAGCCAAATGAATGCCATTTAAAGAGTTTTTAATTCTATAGGGTTATCGGTTGTTGAAAGGGACGCTAAGACGGAGACATTGTAGCACTGGTTGAAGAGAGTTTTATGATGGGAAGTATGTTTAGGGATGGGGAGACCCGCGGACGGGGAGGAGGGATTGCACAAGGCGCGGTGGTTGTTAATCCTAAGGCTCAGGGGTGTGGAACATTGGCCTATACAAAAGGCCGGGCGGAGTTTACAGGCCAGAAGATAACAGTATTTTTGGAAGTGCATGATGAGTGGGGGAATGGCGGGAGAGAGTTAAAAGGTTGGATGGATTGGTGAAAATAGGGCAGGTTTTATATCTAACTCGATGACATGGAGTGGGTATGGCTCTGGGGGTGTGAGGGGATTTTGACAGGGGCTTGGTGGATTTGAGGATATTTGCTAGGTTGGCGGGTCGTTTGAAGGTGAAAGAGGGGCATTTGGGAAGAAGGCTGGAGGAAGTGTTGTGATTTTTGAGGATGGGGAACAAGTCTTCCAGGATGAATTTAAGGGACTGAATGCCTGGGAAGTAGGTGGTAGGCTTCCCCCACCCTATCTCAATCTGTATATATATATATATATATATATATATATATATATATATATATATATATATATATATATATATATATATAAATTTAAATCACTTTTTGGATCCTTAAAAATAAGCGTTTGGCAAAAAAAGAAGACATTTTTATTTTTGAAACAGACTTGGTTCCCTTTGGTCCTTTCTTATGTTTTCTACCTGTTTGTTCTAAAATACAGGTAATATGACATACAGCTCAAATACACAACTAAATGTATGCACTTGTCTCTCTTCTAGTTCAGTTTTTTCTTTTTTTGCTAGTGCAAGAACTTAAGACTTGAGTTTTTATCAAATGATAATTTCACTTTTATACTTGGTAAGGAAGTGCAGATGTTTTGCGACGCGTCTTTCCGAAAAAAAGTATTTTTCACTCTATCGTAGTATGATATTTTATATAATGGGATCTTTCAGCTTTGTTGAGAGACTACTGTGTTGGAATTTGTTACCTTATTAGGGAAGTTCTCTTAGTCAATTTGGCTTGAAAACCACTGTTCCATATCCATTTTGGAATTAAATGTGTATTAATATTTTACTTGTCCTGACATTGAGATACTGTCTAATGTGTGAATAATGGAATTGAAAGCAACTAATTTACGAAAAACTCTAGAATTGAATTACACCGTAAATATATTTTTCCGAATGATGGAGAATTCAATTTTTTAAATTATTAATTTTCATATATTTAAATGGAGAAATCAAGAAAGTTGAGGGAACCACTTTTCATCTACATAAACTTATACTTTTTCCTCTTTCATTTGCAAATTTTATGTGAACGTTTAAGGAATTTAAATGATCCTAGAATTTTTCCAGCTGCCGCGCTGAATCTGATCAACCGCGCAAATGCTTACTAGATAACAATGCCAGGACAAAGCATTTATGTTTAGAGGTTGGGCAGATAAAAAACAGTTATTTTTCAAAATGGCCCATATAAATGTCTGCCAACTAAGGAGACTTCATGGCTAGACCACTTTGGTAATGCGAATAAATTATTCTGGATAAACTCTCGACCGAGGGTGGTCTCAACTATGTTTAGTGATTTCGTGGTGGAATAATTTTGGAAAGTTTTTACACGCCAAGTAAGACTAATTACACTTTGCGAGGAGCACCCTTCTGGAGAATCGAAAGACATACTCGACCGATTTGCATCTTGGGGTTGGTGATCAGCGGTGATAATCTATATATATATAAAGGAGAGTGTTTGTTTGTATGTATGTAATTTGTTTACTTTTTTGCTGTCATGGAAACAGCATTTTTCCAACTATGCCAGCAGGATACTTTTGCAAGAACACTATTGTATTCAGAATTGCCGAAATATTATACGTGGAATACATCAAGGAAAGTCTTTTGTAGAAGAAAAATGGGCAACTTTGATCCCGAGAATAATATTTATTCATGTGACGCATTGGGCCGAGTCTACACAGTCCATCCTAACAACGCCGAATGTTATTTTTTAAGAATGCTTCTACATACCATTAGAGGACCTCGCTCATTTGCAGAATTAGAAACGGTAAACCGAGAAATATGTGAGACATTAAGAGAAGCTTGCCAGAATTTAGGGTTGCTAGAAGGAGATCAACACTGGGATGACTCATTGCGAGAGGCCAGTTTGATTTCTCTTCCAGGACAAATCCGAATTTTGTTTGCCATCATAATAACCTCCTGTAATCCATGTAACCCAAAAACAATATGGGAAAAATATAAAGAATCAATGAGTGAGGATATACTGGCTAAAGTTCGAAGTGAAAATCCTACATTGGATATTACGTTTAACTCCGACATTTTTAATAAAACTTTGATTATTTTGGAGGAAAAGTGTATCACCATGGTTAACAAGACTTTAGTGGAACTCGGTCTTTTTGCACCTGTACAAGATCAACAGGGTGTATTTTATCCAGATTATATACGTGAAACTAGCTACAATGTCTTAGACTTAGAAGCATACATCGCGGATAAAAAGCCACTTCTTAATGAAGATCAGAAATTCGCGTACGAAACAATAATGGATCAAGTAGATAAACAAGAAGGAGGTATCATTTTTCTTGATGCTGCTGGTGGCACGGGAAAAACATTTTTAATTAATTTAGTTCTCGCCGAAATCAGGATTCATGGAGAAATTGCTCTAGCCGTTGCATCTTCAGGTATTGCAGCGACATTAATGGAAGGAGGAAGAACAGCCCACTCTGCCCTTAAGTTGCCACTTAATATTTCCCGACAAGAAAATCCCACATGTCATATAAATAAAACAAGCGGCCAGGCACAAGTTCTTATAGAATGTAAATTGATAGTATGGGATGAGTGTACGATGGCTCATAAAAAATCTCTTGAGGCCCTCAACGCAACACTTCAAGATCTTAGAGGAAACTGCAGTTTAATGGGAGGAGCTCTGGTACTCCTGTGTGGAGACTTCCGTCAAACTCTGCCTGTCATTCGAAAATCGACTCCAGCCAATGAAATGTATGCCTGTTTAAAACATTCTGTTCTATGGAATCATGTCCAAGAAATTAGCCTTAAACAAAACATGCGAATCCTCTTAAGAGATGGGAATGCTCAAAATTTTGCAAATAAACTTTTGGAGATTGGAGAAGATAGATTATTTATTGAAGCATCTGGTATGATAAAATTGCCGTCAGATTTATGTGTATCGGTGAAAACTGTCCGCGATATGATACAAGCAGTCTATCCTAACGTTAATCAAAATTATAAAAATTTAGAATGGTTGCGAGAAAGAGCCATTCTTGCTCCTAAGAACGATGATGTTAATGAAATTAACAAGGAGATGCTAGCCATGCTGCCAGGAGACGTGATTGAATATAAATCGGTTGATACCGTAGTGGATGCTGACGAAGCCGTCAATTATCCAACGGAATTCCTAAATTCACTTGATCCAGCCGGATTGCCACAACATCGCCTTATACTTAAAGTAGGATCTCCAATCATTTTATTGCGAAATTTAGATTCACCAAAACTCTGCAATGGGACACGATTGTGTGTGACAAAATTAATGAAAAATATAATACAGGCAGTCATTTTAACTGGAAAAGGAAAAGGTGAAATAATTTTTATTCCACGGGTACCTCTAATCCCAACTGATCTTCCCTTCAACTTCAAAAGATTACAGTTTCCAGTCCGGGTAGCTTTTTCAATTACCATTAATAAATCACAGGGACAGTCTTTAAAGTTTTGTGGTGTTCATCTAAGATCGCCACGGGCAACTTTATGTTGCTTGCTCCATAGTAGGTTCGCCTAAAAATTTATATATTCTTTCTCCTGGATATGAAACAAAAAATGTAGTTTATAAACAGGTGTTAAATAAAAAAGATTCTTAAATTTGTATGAAGTAGTGTATTATTGTACTTTATAATTTTTTTTTATTTATGTAGTATATTTATATTATTGTTTCTCCCTAACCCGTGCAAAGCCGGGTATTCAGCTAGAGATATATAAATTTGGGTGGGGGCACGATATGACGGTTCTTTTGCACGAGAATGAAGCATAAAAAATTGACTATTGATTTCAATTAGGTTATATTGTAGTAACAGTTACCTCTTCGAGTGTAAAACATTCAAGGTACATGGTGGGTTCCAAAAGTAATGCCATTGAATTTCCCACGCCGCTCTTATTGGTTGGAGTGGGATCGAACCACTTCATGAGTAGATGGGTGGGCAGGAGGACGCTTAACTTTGCCGCGAAACCGGTCTCAGTGCTCTCCAAGCTGTGAAAGCGGCAGGACGTCACTTATTGTAAAGCTCCGCGCGCCAACCGTGTCAGGAAAAAATGGAATCGACGATCGAGCAACGTAACGTGATTACTAAGCCTTGTGCTAAATTGGAAAAATCTCTTAAAGAGACTTAAAAAATGATTCTTGGGGCTTACGGGGACTCTGATCTGTCCTCCTCACACAAGGTTCGAGGTGTTTAAAGGCCTTTAAGGAGGGCCGGGAGGAGGTTCACGACGAACAACGCTCTGTCAACGGCCATCAACCAGCAAAACTGACAACAATGTGGCTCGTGTTCGAGAATTGTTGGACTCTGACCGTCGATTGAGTATCAAGATGGTTGCCATTGAACTGAACTTGTCGTCTACTGTTGCGTTTCCAGTTGCTACTGAAGATTTAGCGATGAGGAAAGTGTGCGCCAAGTTCGTGCCCAAGGTATTTGCCCCAACGCGCTACGAGTCCGCGAGCTCCTGGCCAAACACCAGGTACCACTGCTACCCCACTCCCCCTAATAGTCCTGACGTCGCCCCTTCTTTTTGCTCCCTCGGATTAAGGCAGCCCTGAAAGGAACCTGTTTTTCGTCCCTAGAAGAGGTCCAATCAGCCGTGACGAAGATTATTTGAATACCAATGTATGTGATACTCCAGATAGTTCCTGATGTTCGGCAAAATATAGAGGGGATAGTAAAAATCTTTCCTGAGATAACCTGGGCGAAGAACGAAAACGTCTAGCAAGCATGACAATAAACTAGTCGAAAGCTTTGCGGCCATGCACAGAGGAAAGAGAGAAACAGTGTACAAATACTCAAAATGTAATATAAGATTGTGGTAGGAAGGTTTGGCGCCACAAATTCAATGCACTTAATAATTGCGATTTAAAAAAGCCATTATGCGAACAAATTTAGCTTAGCATTTTAGCATGCGCATTTATATGTGTTATTAAACTTAAATCAGTACCAGGCTCATGTGCTCCCTTGAGATATTGCTCATGACGGCGTGTTTCCCCTGGTTCGTTCATTTAAATTTTGATTTTTTTAAATTTCATAGTTTCTACATGCATTGCTTACAATTTATATGTTTACATTATATCAGGGTTTTATAAGTTACTTTAACCAAAATTTAAAAAATATTATTTTAGCTGAGATAATCTCTGTTTCGTAATTCGATAAGGCTCCCCATGGTAAACTTATTCATATATCAAAGGTCGCGGGTATAAACAAGGGCGCAATAAATTGGGTTGAAGACTTTATTTGGGAACAGGAACAGAGGGTAGTTGACGGCGCTAGTTCAGACAGTGTGCGAGTGTACCTCGGGGGTACCTCAGGGAAGCGTAATCGCGCCGTTGCTTTCCTTGTATTTTGTTAACGATTTGAACCGCGCATTGAAAAGTAAGATTAGGATTCTCGAATATGACAAGGTGATTTATCGGGGTATATCTGGAGATGAGGATCGTTTAATTCTAGCACAGGATATAGATTGCATTGCTAAATGGTTTTCAAAATGGGGATTATCATTAAATCTGAATAAATATTCGGTGGTAAATTTCTTTAAAATATCAACGGGATTTGTTTACAAAATAGCTGGAGTTTACCCATAAGTAGTTGATACGGTAAAATACCTAGGTGATACATTCACTAAAGACTTTACTTGGGGGACTCAAATTCGTAAAGTCTGCGGGCAAGCATATAAAAAATTGGGATTGCCGGTTGAAGTAACTCCAAGGTCAAAGGAGGGTTGTTACCACCGTCTTGTAAGGCCTCATTTAGAATGTGAATGCACTCGTAGGGTATGGGATTCGAGTGGAAAAGGCCTTATTCGGGAAATTGAGAAGGTTCAACGCCGGGCAGCCCGTTTCGTTAAAAACTGTTCCGATAAAAGGAAAAGCGTCACCGAAATGACTATGAAGTTGGGGTTGGAATCAAAATGGCAATTCAATGCTAGGTGTAATCTACCAAATAAATTCAGATCCGCATGTTTCAGCACCGAGGTCTCGCAAATTATTCGCACTTCAACATACATTGATCGCTTGGAACATGTATATAAAATTCGGGAAATATATGCCAGAACTAGCAGACTCAAGGACTCCTTCCCACGGACAATACGGGATAGCAACTGCAGGGTTATAGATAGCAAAAATTCCACTTGCCACCCTCAGCAACTAAGGAATAATTAGTTCTGCTTTGTTGTCAAAACCCTTTCTTTCCGCTTGATCTCATTAGAATGCCTTAAAATAAGGTAGTTCTCTTTACAGTATCGTTTGCTCTGCCTTTTCTGTTTTTAAGTTTCCCCTTCCATCCCTCGTCTCTCTCCGTGGGGGGACCCTCCCGCTACCCGCGACGTTGGGCCACATTCCGTGCCTGTGTCCTTGTGGTATGTTGCATGCCCATGTGGTAGTGGAATTTCGCCTTCCTACTTTTGAAGTTCTAGCTTGCACTTGATTGAATAAATTTCTTACTGCATCCTAAGGTTCAATTATTTGTTAATTGATAGTATATGTATTTGTATGCGTGTAGAATAAAATGATTTTTGCATGAATATATACCCCACTTTGGGCATAGTTTTGCATGTATGTGTTGATTTTGCATGTGGTTTTGTTCCTTTCTACGGGTGGTGACATAACACCTCCCGCCACACGCCCTTGCGAAGGCTTGCGGGTTATAATGTAGATGTAGAATTTATCAGCAAAGTGGTCCCTGAATATGCATCAGGGCATCGCAGTAATAATTGGTCAATCTGTATAAACCAATTATTTTCAGAAAGCTATCACTTGTCACAGAACATTACGCCCTAAAAATGAAGAAATTTGTGTTCATTCGATGAAAATATTCCATCAACGAATTTTGGACATAAAAATTCCAATATTTATTCTTTCTGTAGGTTTCCTTATCCTACATTTAGATTGATAGTTTAGAATTTGTTCACTGAGAAATAATGTGATAATTTTGTTTTACTATTTTTTTACATTCTTTGCCTGTGTCCTTGTTTTACCTTATACAATTAGTTTTATAATATTTTACGATTGTAATATGTGATCAAAATTTTCAATAACTGAATAAAAACTGATAGACTTTATATTTCTCTTTGAAATATTGAGATTCAACCCTTGGAAAATTCCATTTCTTAATGAGTGAATTGAATAGTACACGATATTTTCATCATCTAATAAACGATGGAAGTTGATTCAAGGGTGTATTAAAGTTTTGCAGACGAAAAAGATGAAAAAATATATCCCCGTAACCATATATAAATAAAAAATAACTTGAAGATAAAAGAAAAAAAGCATTTAAACACACACCACAATTACACTCACACCAATCCACACTTGCGGCCTAGAATTCAATGTTGAAATATCGTTGCATCCATGAAACGAAGTATAGGAACTATTGAAATAAGCGCCTCAAAGAGGTTCATTGAAACTCTTTCCGGGTCGTATCTTGTGAAAGGAACCCGCGTCAGAAATAGAATAAATACATGTTGAGTCGTGGGGAAATGTCTCGAACGAAACGTTCAAATAATGAAAGTCGTCCTGTAAGGCATAGAATTCACTAATTCGATATTTCCTTAGGTAAAATGCTAATATTGTGCCTCGGGAAGTACTCCGTTTCCTCTACTTCTGGTTAAGGGTCACAAAGAAAGTTTTATTTGATCGCTTCCCTCGATTACTTGTTCGATGTGAGCAAACTGCAAGTACGATATTAAATACCTCTTGCGGGTTTGTTTCTTTCTTTCAGCCAGTATGGAACTTTCTCCTGATCATATCCTATGGCAGTTATTTTTAATTTATTTTGGTGGTTGCATTATTTTATAACGGCATTATATTTACACAAAATAATTAAATTAATAAAATAATTAATTTTAATAAAAATAATTAATTAAAAATAATAAAATTCCTACCTTAGCGTGAAGGAAAGAATTAAGATCAAATTTAAAGCTGACAATGGTATTACGCAAATTTTAACAGGACACGGGGAGTTTAGATCATGCCTCAAGAAAATAGGTAAAAAAGGAGGGGACGTGTGATGGACATGATGAACACGGCAATATACAGAGAGAGTCCTTATTTAGTCCCAATTCATGCCGAGAAAAAAGACGCGAACCTCAGGAAGCTATCCTTGGAAATATTTGCATAACGTCTAACAAATTGGGAAATGTCTACAGGAGGAATAAATGAGGAAAATATTGGATAAATTTATCAACAAAAAAAGATAAAGTGGGAACGGGAAGAACGACGAAAAGGAAGGTTATATATTTTGCATTTTGTAAAATATTTAAGAAATTGTATTGGCGGCTTAAAAATAAGGTACCCGAAGAAAATTGAAACAATAAATTGCTCGATCCTAATCAAACTTTAAATTGTTATTACTATTTGCAAAAAATTAAAAAAATAATATTTTTCTCAAGTTTTTGTAAAGATGAATTCATCTTATATTATTGAATAAGAATGATTTATTGCATGAATTAAAACAAACATTTGTGTTTCATTAATTGTTATGTTATTTTGAAACATTCTAATCATAAATTGCTGGAATCCGTTGCATATACTTAAACATAAATAATTGTAAGTTAACGCTAGTTTTAAGCCTTGTTTTTGAGAATTAGTGTTTCAGAAACACCAGTGGTGATGGTTCGGACCTTGGGGAAACCTGAAAAAAGAGACCAGACATGCCTTATCGTATTCTTCAGAAGACTGATCTGGATGGCGCATGGACCAACAGAATCGTCCGGTAGGCGAATATATATTTTATTATTAATACCACGCCAACATACAAACACTGCTCCTGAGTATCAGGAATTCATTGCTCGAATTTTTATCACCAGCGTGCAGCAAATTAGGAAGTTTTCATGATGAAAAGTTTGCAAGTAATAAATATTTTTTTCATCAGTTTATTTTTGTCATTGTTCAACAACAAAGTTTGCATTTTTTTACAATATCACAAAATGGAATATTTTCCTTGGTAACATAAGAACAACTTTCCAAAAATTTACGAAATAATTCGGGGTTGCCGCTTTTTCCCCCAGGATCTTTGTTAATTTACTAAGCAACAACAGGCCATTTTGCATAAGAATAGCATTTTTGTTTGTAATACATGGAACACATTGAAATACTTCCTCTTTTACGTAGAAAATTATCTAACTTTGTTTACTCCATAAGATACATTTTAAATTAACTCTGTAACATTAGCGCTAACTAAAGATTATCTTACGGTCCATTCAATGAAAACATGACGATAACTTTATACGGTAAGATGGGGGTAAAATTGCAAACAGAAAGTTGAAAATAAATCTTTAACGATAAACGTGTATATTCAACGGAAGCTAGTAAAGATTTGTTGACGATATTAATAGTTTTCACGCACAAGGATTGTGAACGCGATCTGGAAGAAGGTATAAGATTACACAATAAAAGATGAAAGAGGGTAGGCTGAAAATAATGCATACATGCTTGTAGACCACAAAAAAATGACCTTTAGAAGCACGCCTGGTGACTTGTGGAAGTAAAATTCCCCCTTCAACACGCATGTGCAGGTTTGACGTCGTTGCTTTCATCTGGTGTATTTTGAGAAGCGGAAGTAAGGAGACGTATTCTAATCCTATGTCAACGCGACTTTTCTCGAATACAGGACTTGACAGCTGCCTTCACCTCATCGTCCAAGGTGTAATGATTACACTTGAGGTGTCTCTTGAGTTGAGGAAAAAAATAAAAATCGCTAGATCGGGGGAGTAAGGAGGGTGTGGAATCGGTTCGAATTTCAGGTTTTGCAGAATTTTCAGGTTCAAATTTCAGCCTCTCTAGTTGCGTGCGAGGTGTGCGGACGAGGGTTGTCATGTTGCAAGATTATTGGCGCCAGACTGCCTTTAATACGACAAACTCGACTAATATGGTTTGCGATACGCTTTTGAGTGATTCACCGGTCATTTTGAATCGAATCTTCTACGAGTTTGCGATGTTTATCGTCTGTGGCAGTATATCATATAATGGTACCAAAAGGGGAAGGCAGTAGGGACAGTAATACTAGTATGAAATTTCACGGTAGTAATAAAGCTCAATTTATTTTAATATCGCAAAGAAATGGACTTGTATGACTTGAGACCAGGGGTCTCAAGTCATACAATATAGTGAGATAGGGAGCTTTGCGATGTGATGCCTCACAAAATAGTTGGGAAATATGCCGCAAAATTAATTACGAATTCAGGGAAAATCGCAAGCACCATTTTGACTTTAGCAGTGTAAGGTATAAAGTTTATTTCCTCGTGAGGCAAAGATAGACCATGGATTGCGATAGTTTTTATATTTTTCATTGTTATAGAATTACCAGATGGGGAAAAATCTAACGCCAACTTAAAGGTAAGTATGGTAGGTAAAGGTAGGGAAGGTAAATATGGGGCATGATTAGCCTTTAATGAGAGCGTTTATGGAAAGGAATGTAAAATAAAGCATGAATACAATGCCAATTTAAGTATTTTCGTGTGCTTCGTGGATATTGAGAAGGCGATCGGTAGGTTAAAGGAAAAAAGTTAATGAAAGCATGCAGTGATGCAGCCTATCCCTACACCCTTTTAAAGTTGGCTCTGCCGTAATATTAACCAGACACCGTAAGTGAGGGTAGCAGGATGGAGATGAATAATGGATGGGTAGTCGGGGAAATAAATTACGGTTTCCCCTTATCACACTTGAGTTTTTGCAAGCTGAGAAAACACTAAGAGCAGCATGGGAAGGGCGAGGGTTGGGGATGAAACTAGGCGGAAGGTTGATTAGATCTAAATTTCGGTTTTAGTTAGCCATTTATTCATGGAAATCCAGTTATTGTATCATATCATTACCCGATATGAGTAATAATTATGAGATTGAGATAATTAAAATAAACCCAAAATTCATAGAATTCCTATAAAGGAAGCGTGATGAATGGAGCATACATTTAGAGCACTTGAAAGAGATGAAGAATTTTGTCATGGACGTTCGGAGAAGAATTGTATCCGCAAAAAGCATTTGAAAAGTGCAACAGACAATACCTTTTTTGTGAAGGTTATATATTTATTGATGTATTTATGTTAATATCAGTCTCCAGTCACTCCCTACCTTCGGGCGGTGGGGGTCCGCCTTTATCCTTTCCCACCGGGGTGCATTGTCCCTCTTGGCTGTCCGTCTTGTAGTTGCCAAGGAAGGCGGTTGATGCGGGGCGGACAGGGCCCGGCCCGGCGGCGGGCGGGGACGGGGCCGGCTTAATCGGAAATGGAGACATCCGAGGCTGCTCAACTGTCACCGACCAGAGAAGTGGGGTCTTCTGCCGGTTATTGGGAATCCTTTTTTCCTTAATCGCGTTTCTCCGGTTGAATTGGACAGCTCTGTCGAATCCGATCTCCAGCTCAGTCGACGTTTCCACGCGCGGCTCTACCCTTCTCAAACCGTGAGGTAAGATTTCATGAACAAACCAACCAACCGTGATTGACTGAGTGGATTGTTCCTCCTGAAACTCTTCGATCCGTTCAAGTAAGAAACACAAGTTCTCAAATGCATCTTCTTTGATATCGAGGGAAACGAGTTTCTTTCAAATATGACGACAGTTGGTTCCGATTCACTCGATTCCTATCAATCGAGACTCAGAGCTCAGCTCTTATTTTCGATTGCATATGAATATCTATTCGTTTGGTTGTACCATGAATGAAATGAAACTCTCCATTCCTTGCTATGGACTTATTCCATCTTCTTTTCCACTTTTTAAAGCACCCTTAGAAGTCCTGGGCAGTTAGGCTTTTCAGTTTTCTCGTCGTTTCTTGCTTTATTGTGTCTACATTTTCCCAGTGATGTTCCCTCATTATATTTTGCGTTGTGGGAATAGGGAAAAGTCGCAGGGGGCGAGATCTGGCTAATTAGAAGGATGATCAAGAATTATGATTGATTTTTTTGCCAGAAACTCACCAACAATCAATGCTAAATGTGCAGTTGCATTGTCACGGTGAAGGATCTATCCATCAGCTTGAGTCAAATTTGGTCGCACCCAACGCTCGCGATCTTTCAAACGTTTGAGAACGTGGCAAGGTAGAACTCAGCATTTACGGTGAGGACAAGGGACCGCACACGATCAATGTTGTCATCAACACAGGTAGTTGTAGGTCGTCCCGGCCTTGCATAATCTGTGGCGTCTTTTCGGCCATCTTTAAAACGCATAATCCACTAGAATACGGATGTTTTCTTTAGAGCATTATCACCGTAAACAGCTGTCAACATTTCAGTAATTTATTGATAATCTTACTGCACTCTATCAAAAACTTGATGTTGATTCTTTGCTCCGTGATTTCGTCAATTTCCATTTCCGACAAACAGTAAAAACAAGGACATCCGAAACTAATGCAACCGGCATCATACGCACAGCTCGACGATCCGCCAAGCACAGACGGCTCATTGGGTCTCAGGCAACTAGCGCCGCTAGTGAGCGTGGCTGTAGTCCGCGTCATGGCGAACAGATTGCACCAGTTTGCGTATTTATTGTTCATACTACGTGTATCGGTAGCCAAAAGTCCCTACTTCACCCTTCACCGATTCGGAGTCAGACACAGGCGTTCTTTCGAAACGCTCTGACCTTTAATAAATTGAGTGATATGGAACGCTCAGCCACCTTACAATTACCCCTGGATCATAGTTTTTTTCACTTTTAGGGAAAGAATTTTTCACTGTCGAGTTCGAGTGCCTCAAGGTGCCGATAATTGAGGTACCTACACTAGGGTATGAAGATAATTTTGACAGCTTACCACAGATTGCTGGCATATTGAGCAGTTTACCGTTTTGCCGATTTAACTTTCATCGAGGGTGAGACAATAGCAATTAGATTGATAGATATGTATGTATATAAACGTCTTCATTAGGGCAAAATTGAGACCATAAGGTCCCTTCTTCCATTTAACCGTTCGTCTCGTGCCTAACAACAATAATAACAAGGAAAGGAAATTTAAACGATACAAAAAAAAGAATGATAAAGTGCAAATACAAAGACCGGACTAATTTTATTCTGCGCAAACCATTCGACGGATCGAAACGAGACTCAGTGCGCCATCTAGCAACACATCTGATGACTAAAACGAGAGGTGTTGCGTTTGTTTACGCCGAGTCGTTACGGAGCAGCGGCGGTACGTGTCTTAACCTGCTCGTCGTCGCGTGCAACGGCAGTAATGGAGGAGCTAGAGGAACAGCGTGTGCGCGTGAAATTTTGTTTCAAACTTTGCAAAAGTGCTACGGAGACATTTGGAATGATTCAGCAAGTCTTTGTTAACGAAGCTATGAGTCAAAGTCAAGGTTTTGAGAGGTATAGTAGTTTTAAATCGGGCAGAACCTGGACAGATGAGGATTCGCAAACAGCCTTCCACTTCGAAAGACCCCAAATATGTCAAATTTTTCAACGATTTGGTGTGGGAAAATCGCTGTGTAACTGTAAGGGAGATAGCCGAGGAAGTGAACATTAGTATTGGATCCTGTCAGAATTTTGACAAACATTTTGGGAATGACGCACGTCGCATCAAAATTCGTTCCGCGGGTGCGGGTGGTCGTGACAGAGTTTTTCGCCAAAACCGGAACTTCCGCGATCCCGCAGCCACCCTACTCCCCAGACGAGGCTCCATCAGACTTTTTTGTTTCCAAAGTTAAAATCAACCTTGAAGCGGTGCCGATTTGACTTTATTGCGCACATAAAAACTAATTATGCGGCGGACCTGAAGAGGATCCCTATGGCGGCTTACCAGGCAGGGTTCGAGAGCTGGAAGAAACGTTGGCAAAGGTGTGTCGTCAGCCAAGGCATGTACTTTGAGGGCGACAATTTCGGTCAAACTGTATCCATCGAAATAAAGAAGTTATAAAATCAGCCCTGTCTTTTTTTTATCCCAACTTGTATATATTAAAAGAAATAATCACAATATGTAATTTTTGGGAAAAACTTCGGGAGTTCAGACATGAAGACCCTAGTAATAACGCTCTCAGGACGGCACCCTCAAAGAAGGTGGGTTTGAAAAACCTGCGAAAACCCTGCAAGATAGTAGAAAAAATAAATAAAGTACAATAAATACATGTATAACAGTGTGAGGTAGAGCAAAAAAATATGGCTATACATGTACAATACGATTTACAACGGAGTACAGTGCAGTAAATATTAATATAAAGACACACATAATAAAGTAAAATAAGATACCATATACTTAAAGCAAGGTGAAGTTGATGGTCAGAAATGGTAAAGAGGGATTGAGATGATATATGTCTGCTTAGGAATTGATTTATAGAGTAGTGTTTTCGCCATGTAGAATCATTAAAGTGCGTTTTTTTAATTAACTGAGTGAATGGCAAATTCTAATGCCCTAAGGGAATGTGTTCCCAAGTCTTGTGGGATTGCACATTGCTAATTCTTGTTGGCGCGGCGTGGATTATTAAATGTTCTCAATAGCTCGGAAATAAAAGAGTAATTAGGTAGGTACTGCATTTTCCGGTGATTATGATTCCGGAAGAACTTGTATGCCTCAATCGTTACCAAACAGGAACTTGCTGGAATTTAATGATTGGCAGTGCCTCTGCAGTTAATTTATCTTAGAAGGTAACTAAAATTTCTACGGTCACCTCGTGACTTAAAAACCTTTCTGTGAACTTCTCACCCTGACACCTGCTTCTAATACGCCATAATTGACCTATTTTTAAGAGGCGAGGGATTTGAGAGAGGGATTTAAGAGGAGGGTTATTTATTGAGCCTGAACTGTTTAAATCAACTCTAATGAAGCTAATGCAGGAAAATTTTCCGCCATCGAAAAAGTACTCTCTCTGTCCCCACTCGTCTCTACATCTACATCTACATGAAACCCCACAAGCCGCCGCAAGGGCGTGTAGCGGTGGCTGTTAGGTCGCCACCCTCTCATTCTCATTTCTTTTTTAAAAAATTGGGTCTTTCTGCTGGCTGCAAAGTGAGGCTGCGTGCAGTATCCCATTAATGGGTGTGCTGTCCTGCCGTGAACTTCACGTCTCTACATCTACATAATACCCCGCAAGCCGCCGCAAGGGCGTGTGGCGGGGGGTGTTAGGTCACCACCCGTAAATAGGAACAATATCACATGTAAAAACAACAGCATGGAAAACTGAACCCACAGCAGCGCACACACTCATGCAAAAATCCCTTCATACAACACCCATTCAAATACATATACCATAAACCAACAAACAACTGCACCCCAGGATGCAGCAAGAAAGCCATCCAGCAACGCCGTAGTCAGAATATGAAAAGCAAGAATGCGAAACTCCACCACCACATGAACATGGTACACAAAACGCTCTCCCCCCTCCCCCCCCCTCAAGGAGACTGTGAAAGGTAGGGACCCACCCGCGACCCAACGGAGAGAGACGAGGGATTGAAGGGGAGACTTAAAAACAGATGAACTGAACACTTATGAGGTCACTTAGATAGAATGGGTTTTAACAACAAAACACATGAGGTTAGAGAAAGAGCATACAATTGAGTAGAAATAATTATTCCCTAGACGCTGAGGGTGGCAAGTTGCATTTTTGCTTTATACAGGGTTCGTCCGAAAAATAAGTGTACTGATTTTTTCCCGCCGCTCCAGGCGCGCCAAGCACCGCTCTGACGGGCTGCGATTGGAGGAGGCTATGTTGGCAAGCGACGCTGAAAAAGGCAGTCGGCTCTGAGCTGTGGTGTAGTGAGGAGCTCTCTTAACGCGAACCTCCACGCTCGACCCACGTCACGGAACGCGATGCCGAAGTTTTTGGAGCAGCGTTATTCCATTAAATTTGCGGTAAAGCTTGGGAAATCCTCTACCGAAACTGTCGGTATGATTAACCAGGCTTACGGGGAGTCAGCCATGTCCAGAAACATGATCTTTCGGTGGCACAAGATGTTCGTGGAGGGCAGAGAAGAGGTCGACGACGAACCACGGCCTGGACGCCCATCAACGACACTCACCGACGAAAATGTGCGAAAAGTTCGCGATGTACTGAACTCTGATCGTCGTCTTAGTGTTCGGATGATAGCAGATCAGTGTAATGTGCCAAAAACAATAGCGCCCGCGTCCGGCCAGCGATCAAAAACATCTGGCGGCTGCATCACGACAATGCGCCGTCTCACACCGCGCTTGTCGTGTCGGACTTCTTGGCCAAGCACGGCGTGGCAACGCTGCCGCACCCGCCCTACAGCCCGGACTTGGCACCACCGGACTTCTTTCTGTTCCCGAAGATAAAGAGGAGTTTGAAAGGAACGCGATACGGGACTTTGGACGCCGTCAAAGAGGCCGTGACGACGTGTCTTCGAGAGGTTCCCGATGATGCCTTCGCGGGAGCGTTCCAGGAATGGGAACGCCGCTGGAACAAGTGTATAGACTCACAAGGGTCCTATTTTGAGGAATATTAGCTTAAGATATGTAAAAGTGTAATACATTTTTTTTCCTGAGCTCAGTACACTTATTTTCCGGACGAACCCTGTATAACCCTGCAGTTGCTATTCCGTATTGTCCGTGGGAAGATGGAGTCCTTGAGTCTGCTAGTTCTGTTATCTATTTCCCGAATTTCGTGCACATGATCCGAGCGACCAATGTATGTTGGAGTGCGAATAATTTTTGAGACCTCGGTGCTGAAACATGCGGATTTGAATTTATTTAGTAATTTTCATATTTCATTGACGTCGTCGTAACTTGAGTCACTGCTCAACTAAAGTGTACACAAACACCTATTCATTCAGACTGAACAGATAAACTATATTCTAGATTATGACGGTGGGAGAATTGAAGCCTAAGTGTGTAGGCATTTTATGGGAATCGTTTCCAAACAATATCAAAAGAAACTGTGGGAGATACCGCGACACTAACTTGTAAAAGACCGTCTGCTAATGTGCATTACAATGCAACAATTTTCAAAGTGTAAATAAAAGTAATTCGCCTTGACCGGGACGAATTTTACACTTTAAAATTGTTTCTCTATATCCATAAAGTCTACACGTACGTGTTAATGCATATCATTGGTCAGTGTTTCGAACTTCCACACACGATATTGTTTGATTTCACAAAATCATTTGAGGGAAATGAGAAATAAATAATTGATAAAATATCAAATTATTAGAATCGGGATGGTGCGGTACCTAATGTGCTGGCTTCTCACCCAGAGGACCCTGGCTCGAATCGTGGAGGCGGCAGATATTTTTCAGTGGTGTTCCGATCCCTACTTGAGGTGCCCCTTAGCGCCTTTCGATAAGAGTGGGTTAATGCAGACGCCGGGTTTCTCTCGACCCTTCACCCTTTCCTGCCCATCCTCAATTACGCAAATGATCTAAGCAGTCGGTCACCTCCCCTAAAAACTACTAACAGTAAAAATTATAATGTGAAGCTGGGCGTTTTTTGGTTCCGTAAACGTCTTTGAGGGCAGAGGGGAATTGAACATTGCTTAGAGCCTTGCGGGAACGGATAGGAAAGAGAAAACTAAGTTGTGCATAAAAAGAAGAAGGAATTTTACCGCCGGTGGGGGAGAGTTGACCTTTCTGAAAGGAATTCGAAGTTACAAAAGAAGGATGGAGGAAAATATTGAGGAATGGACGTCTTGACGACCGCACGATAAAAGGAGATTGTATTTGAGTGAGCTGAAAATTAAATGGCGGTTTGATTTAGACACTTTGACTGAGGTGGGAATATCAAGATAAAAAAAGGTACATCAACATTTAAATATGCCGCAAGCCGTAGCAAGGGTGTGTGGCGGGGGGTGTTAGGTCACCAGCCAAGCATGAACATCGACATAAACACCTCACGATCCATCAAAAAGGTGTGCGGCAGGGAGTGCTAGCACCTGGTGGGATGGGTAGATGATAAAGGAGGATATGAAAGAGGGAAGAGAAAGGAAAAAATAATTTTAAAAAACTATCAAATGACATGCAAATCTCAAATTAAAATATGGATTAATTTACGTCAACACAATCCCAATCACGTAACCTCTACATAATTATTAGTTTGAACACACGAAAGAAAGTAATTACAGCATAATTTTATTACAGGATACGTATTTTCAAATCGTTTGGGAATACTGTTAAAAAAAGGGGCCTATTAAATGAAAAAAATAAGATGCAGGATATCAACAAAATATATACACTACCAATTCTAATTATATCCTACGCGGTTACTGTCATATTGAATGGTACGAGGAAATAACCACATTTTAAATTTAGCCTGTATTTCAACCTGTGTTCAATTAGTATCTCCCATCCCAGGTATTAATGAAGGGTCACATGAGTTTAGGATTAGATAAAGATAGTGTGATATCTAATAGAGTAACAGGACCGCCCAAATTCCTTAATCGCAAGCCGATTACATACAATGACTACAATTAAAATAATATTTTCTGGAGTTTTGAAATGGAAGTCACAGAGAAATTCATATTGATTTTCTAAGAATTTTATAATGTTTTATGCAATGTGAATAACATTGATCATAGTTTAATCAAGGTTACTTTTACAATAATTATTAAACCTTAAGCACAGAGCCTTATTTGTGTTAAGTTGCCCCTATTTCACGCGATATTTCAAGCTCTAGTATCCCATTGGTCTTCCTTAAATGTCTTTTCGTACTTCAAAATGTGAGAATACGGCAATGAATTATAGGAGCGAGCAAGTGCCGTCTTCAAGTATACTTAAAAAAAAGACAACAGTAAATATTCTTCCAAAGGGCCACTGTATTTTTCTTTCGTTGTTCGGCACTTTCGTGTCACGTGGGGCTTTCTCTTTACTCGAACCTTATTCCCCTCAGGTACCTTGATTCCTGAACATTAGTCATAAAAGTTTTTCCATAACTCATTTGCGCGCTATCCCATAACCCTCGTCGGCGTGACCGTCTCCGGGAGAACGAAAAGTTTGAGTGAGTTCAGCTCCAGTCTCCCGGCCGCAACTCCCCTGAGCGGGGAAGTGGCGGATTGCTCTCCGCACCACACCCTCGTCCCTCCCGCTCCCCTCCCTCGCCCCCTTCGCTTCTTTCCTTCCCTCTTCTCAGGAGGGCTCCACTGTGACATCCATGATGAATAGGATTTTGAAGGAGATGGGAGACCTCTGCGTCGCTGCAAGGAAGGTGACTTTTTTTGCATTAAAATTACACGCATGAATCTGTCAATGCGCTGGAAGTTTTTTTTTCTTTGGCAGATTCAGTGTGCTAAGGGACGAGAAAGGTGGGGGGGAAATAATTTTCAAAATTGAGGTTAATGCAAGGATAAGTAATAAAATAACTCGCAAAACAGAATAGATCGAATAATAATCAAAGTAACTTCTTGAAATTAATTTCACTTTTATACATTTTCATCCGGCATATTTGGACATTCTTATTCCATCCTTTTACAAGGGCTGGATAGCCATCAGATAAATTGTTTGCCGTTGCGGATAACGAGTACCCTCTTGCACTAGGACATCATTATTTTTAAATCGCCACAAATGAATTTTTAAGGGATCAAAAAAATAAAAGTCTTTGGAGACTAAGTCGGGACTGTGTAGTGGGTGCTCCCAGAGTTCCAATTGAAATGTTCTCGACAGTTCCTACGTTTGTGTTGCTGACGTTTGCGACTTATTTATTGACCGACCCTCGTGCCTTCCTCCAAATAATTCAACCTTTGTTCGATGCTATACTCATCGTTTGGGTGCTGTCCGTAAAATGAGGCTCCAGTGGCTGGGAATATTTTGTGGATCAAGAAATCTGGAGCATTATCGAGCTCGCGAAGACCAAATGTTTTCAGAATTATTTTCCTTTTTTCAAGTTAAACTCTCCAGAAATTTGGCAAAGACACGCGAGCAAGGTCTATATTATTTTATTTTGCAAAACAAAACGCTGGAACTTAAATTTTTCTCGCTTTTCTTCACATTAAAGTTTATTTATAAATGTGTGAAGTAACTGCGTGGGACGAGATTAGCAAAATCCTTGACTTCTGTTCTAACTGTAAAAAAAGCACTAGATTGTATAATTAAAGCCAAAGAGACTTGAGAAGCTAAGTCTTGTGTTTTATAAAGAGAGTTATATCTTTAAAATCTTTCCATTAATCCAGCTTCTTGCAATTTCAACATAGACGGAGTGTGTGAGTTCTTTCCTGGACGGAAAAGTCGGATGTTTACCACTGGAATAGGGATTCTGAAAACAACGATTAATCCTATTCCAACAAACCAAGGTCTGATAATTAATATTTTCAAACTTTTAGCGCTCTTGTGCAGAGTAGGGCTATCGGCGATCTCATAATGTGTGCAATAGTGAAATAGTGCAATAGTGTGTGCAATTGCGGTTAATTGATGTTTCTTAATGTTTTATCCGATCCATTTAGTCCGGCAGGTAAAGTGTTCCGCCGCCAACTCTGAAGTTACTGGTCCATCTCCCGCTTAAGAAGCGGCCAAGTTGCCTTAGTTGGTTTTTTAATCGTTTGTGAGCAAGTTGAAAAAAACATAAGATCGCAGAAGGTCGTGAATCCAAAAAACTCCCTGTTCATGCACGATTCATAAGGAGCATGTACCTGAAGGCACATTTCGATTTAAAATTTTAAACAGAATAATTTTAAAAAATAAATCGCTATCGGTTTTATTTGATTTTCTTGTTAAAATTAACCAGTCCTACTATGTTTCACCAGGTTATTTAAATCGTATTAATGCGGACTCTTACAAGCTAAAAGCTAAAATATATACTTTGAACGATTATGGATGTCCCTGAAACATTGATTGGCCAATTTTGGCCCTCCTTTAACATCCATTTGCGAAAGATAGTGGGAGGAAAGCTCTTATCTAAAAGATTACCAACTGACTCAAAGAAGTTCTGGATACGGAATAATGATCGCTGCACCCATTGTAAGGCAACAAAGGCGAAGAAGACTGGTCATGACCTCTCTCTCGATCATTTATGGGGTACACATACGAAGCATGTGGGCAGCTAATCTGAAATGCGAGTAATTATATTTTCGCGACAAAATGGCAATCGATACGTGTACTTTTTGCATAAATATTTGCCTGGACTTGGTTTGAATCAAAACCCTTTCTCGTTCTTTGAGGAAAATAGTGAGAACCAGTCAAATATTCATAATTTATGGTTGTTAAGTAATGGCGATGAAGTCTAATTAGTGGAAGGGTTTTTTCGCATGTGGTAATTTGTTTAAAATGCTAGCTTATGGGGTTTCAATTATTTTTACCCAATTTTGCATCATTCTCAGACCTCAAGGTGGTGTAAGATCTCAAGGTGGTGATCTGTTGCAATTTTCATGCGACTGTAATTACCCAAAGTTTGAATTTAATACATGACGGTAGGGCTCATTCTAGTCTAAGCCCGGCTCAAATAACCCGGGAAGTTAAGGTGGTATTAGTAGTGTAGTATTTCATGAATGCACAAGAAAGAATTCTAAGGGTGGATTCTAAGGGGGAGAATCATTTGGAATGGCATTAACTTGTATTTATAAAAATTATTTTTATTTTTAAATCACTCCCTCAACAAACTTTGAAAATATGCCAGTAACATTTTATAGTACAGCATAGAACCTGTTGGAAGAGCTTTGAAGGATAAATTTATGAAATACAAAAGAAAATATTTCATTTTATTTAAATGATTCATTGTTTTAAAATTTCATTTCTATCGAACAAATTGACTTGCGCTGCTTTTAGAAAGATGCCGACGCCTCTTTCATTCGCGGTACGCTTTTTGGAAGGCGTCGACGGGACCCTCGTAGCGGGTTTTTTTGATGTTAACCAGAGTCCAAAATGTTCACCTTTCAGGCTCCTTTTTATTCTTGGGAAACACAAGAAGTCCAGTGATACCACATTGGGGCTGTACACCTTCACAGCGATCCAAGAGATAACGCAAGAATGTCAAACGAGCAACCTGCTGATCTTTCGACAACACATAGGAGACTACCTTGGCACACACATATCTAATGGCTGCATCTTACTAGGTTTGCCCCAAAAGTTGTACAACTGAGTCGATTAAAAAAGGATTGATTAATTCCCTCAAAAGTCTTCGAAATAGCACCCTTGTGCGCCCACACACCGCTGCCAGCGGGTTTTCCACGCCTTCTGAAAGGCGCCGTCCGGAATGCTGCTAAGCTCCCTCGTCGCGGCCAGTTGTAACGCTTCCGCCGAGCCGTGATGACGTCCTTTCAGCACGAATTTTGAGGCGGGGAAGAGGGAGAAGTCTGGTGGAGCAACGTCAGGGCTGAGGAAGGGTCGAGAAGCTATCTGCAGATCCGCGTGCGAGTTTCCTTTTGTTCGTCCGAGAGCACTCGCGGCACTTCTCAAAAACCTTTTTCATGCCTATGTTTTCGGTCACAAGTCGATACACATAACTTTTGGGGATTCAAAGTTACTATGCGAACACCTAATCATGTATAGCCAAAATAAAAAAATGATTTTTTAAAGATGGATTACATAAGGTTAAATCATAGGGCACGTATAATCTTCTGTGGCTTGTCTCGATATGGTCATTTTTTTATAATGTATGTTTATCCCTCCGAGAAATTATTTTTTGCAATTTTGAGAAATTTTAGCGAATGTAAACCAGACAACGTACCTCGTCCGAAAAAGCACCAGGTCTCCTTCTTCACTGATGGAAATGAGCTGACTCTTCTCGTGCGTTTCTCGCCAGCTATGGGAAGAGAAATCCAAAAATAAATCTCAAAGGCCGTCTAAAAGATCTCAAGCAGTCATAAAGCGTTCCTTTTCATGGTGCCTTTCCATGGGGTGGGCCCGGCAGAGACCCGCTCCAGAATTGTGTTTTCGGGGTGGTGTGAGTTCTATCCATCTAAGACTTCATTTTGAGGTGTGCTCATGCAAATGATTGGTAATGTGTCTCAGGAGCTACAGAACTATGCGAAGTATAGCAATGTGACATGATACATTCACTGTGGTCTAGTTGACGACTACAGGGAAGAATTTATTCATTTCTGCGTTACTTGGTTATGTATCGTATAAGCAAAGAAACATTAAGGCCTGGCTGAGTTTATGATTTCCTGCCTATCTGACCACTTTTACATTCCTTTACTGCGGAAAGCCTCAGAGTTATTTTCAAGATCGATTCGCAACACAGGTAACGTCGAAAAGACGATCATCCATGGCCACTGGTTTTTATTACTTCTGCTGCGTATTCAAACATTACGGGAATGTGAAAAATGCAAGTGAATTCCATAGAAAGCATTTAAGAAAATATTCCAGCGCCCTTTACTGGGCGGGGATGCATGTTGGACAGTAACAAAAAATACCTGAGTACATTGCGACAGTGGGAGGAAAAAGTGGAATCGTCCTGACTGCGGAAGAGAAGAGAAACTCAATTGATTTTGAAGGTAGATGATTTGTTAAACTCGGAGCAGCTTGTCACAGGAAATACCAATGAGTGCTTGAGCTTGAAATTTTGTGGACAATAAACTCGACCGTAGATTTCAAAATGAATATCATAACCTCTCTGCATGTTCTTTCTTGCGTATTTTTACGTATATTCAATGTATGTCCAATATTTTAAAGTGTCCATGATGGAAAGTGGATGTCGAAGGAGAGCGTGTTTTTACAGCAGCTCGTCGATATCCCGCGTTTCATTATTTTGCAGTGCCAAGGTACTCGCTCGGTTATTTTCATACTCTTTTGCCAAAATCATTGTCAATATCAATAATTCATTTAATATTGTTAATTATTTCAGTTTTATCTAGCGTTTTCCTATCAATTTGTTTTATTATCTTACAGTAACCATGCCTATCGATTGATCTTCACAGAGTCGGGTGCGGCGGAAGAAGAGACTGTAAGTCATCTGGTAGTACTATTTATTATTCTTGGAAATTTCGGGATAAAAATAAATAATATACTGAGAAATCATGAAAAAGTTCTTCCGGCATAGCAATTTAAACGCTTCACTAATAAAAAAATTAAGGATGACAAATATTTTCATGAAATTTTAGGGTCAGCATTTGCCCACCCCGCGAGACGGTGAATGTTCCTTAATCACCCTCTCCTCTCCGGTCCTCCCGGCCCCCGGAAGTTTCCAGATCCGGCTTCGCCCACGACCGCTGCTCCCCCGCCCCTCGCGTCCATTGTCTCCACACACACACACACACACAAACGTGCCCCCTCCCCCCACACTCTCCACATCTACGTCATACCCCACATCATGCGCGCAACACCACGGTCAACTTGGCCCCCTCAACCCCTTGACCACGTCCTCGCCATGAAAGAGTGAGATTAGACCCTGTTGTACGCACATCTGCCGCTCCGCGCCCTTCCTCTGGGCCCTCCGCCCCTTCCCCGCCCACCCCCGCGCCTCCCTCTATCTCTCCCACCCCACACCTCTCTCTCTTTCTTTCAAGTCGCGTTCTCTTGTTTAAATCACCGTTTTTCCGCCGACTCCCAGGCTCATCAACTTCCCCTTCTCACTGCCCCGCCCCCCTATCACATCTACCCCCCCCCCCCCGATACCTTCCGTCACACACCCCTCACACCAATCCATCCGTCTCCTCCTCGCCACGAGCATTCACTTTGCGTGGAATTGAGCTCTTGAAGGTGCTTCGATGGCCCTTTCAGCAGACCCGTTTGAGTTTCATCCCGCGGGGCCGCTGACCGCCGCCATGACGATTCGGGATTGGGACGATGGGTACGCCGTTCCCCGGGATATGACGGCAGGAACCGTCGCTTCCACCCTCTTCCAACTTACCCATCGCTCGGCATACGAACTGCTGCCATTGGAGTTCGCCCACGGAAAATATTTCGTCTGGAAAAAAATGAAATGGTTATTTGTAAACTTTTGTGACTGTAGCGCATTTAAATTATGAAAATTTGATTTCTTGGAGTAGTACTCGTATATAATTGTCATGAATACCCGCTAGGCTTTTTTGCAGATTCTTTATATGTCATCGGCAAACCAGTCAGGTATATACTAATAAAGTAGTTGGTAATTCTCAAGTATGTATTAGGCATTCATGCGTACCAAAGTACATTTTCTTCGATTCTGTTCTGCGCTCATGGGTTTGGGATAATCTAAGATTGTCCAAATTTACTGAGATTATAACCGACTCATTTTAATGAAGAGTTAAAAATTCGTTTAAATAGTAATACTGGGATAAAATTTCATTTGAGTGGGATTTATTTGATCAGTAGTACTGCTTATATTCAATTTTAGTTACCTGTGTGAAATTATTTTTTCTAATTAATTATAATAGCACATATATTTATTGAAAATTGCAAATATATACGAGCATGTGTCCACAAAAAAGTGAGTATTTTATAACTACTCAAAGTGGCTTCATTTACGGTAACAGTTGTCATCATAAAATCCTTGTTTTTAACTCATCCTCATATAGCGAATGTTCACTGCAATGACCTTACGTATTACTTATTATTCGTCAGATTCATGAGTCAGCATCTCGTTGGCATGACGATCGATTTTGAGAGCACTGGATAAGAGTTCATAGTATTGCTAATTTTTTTCTACGTTTTTCTTTCATTTGAGAATTCATGCTATACCGGAAATGCCATCGTTTGGACCTAATATTGTGGGTTCAGAATGGGTGGACTGAGTTCAAAGGATAGCCATTAAATCATTGTGCGTTTTCAATGTCCGCATGGCAAATTTTGCTCTTTAGCATTCGTTTGGTCTCATAAAAAAATAATTTTCCTAGAACCGGGTTTGAAAAATATTTGGAGGTCACTCATCGCAGCGGTCACCGTTAATTATGTAATGAAAAGGTTCCTAATGCCTGTGTGTACTTGTAGTTGGATTTACGGGAGTAGAAAGTTTGAAGTGGTTATCCCTCTCTCTCTGCTCATTAGGTCAAAATCGATTTCTTAAAAATTGGTAGCGGACAAATTAGAACGGGATAGAGGTATGGGCATTCATTCGGAGGATTTTATAAAATCACTTCTCAAACATCAGCCTCAAGTTTTCTCCCTCAACTTTTTTTTATTATTACTATCAAAGTATGAAATTCAATTAACAATTTTTGGACAAAAATGCTAGAAACTTTTTTTTGCTTTAACACTCGAGAATTTCGTTGTTTTTTAAGATCTAGGGCTAGGCTAAGAAGAGCTAGGAAGATGTGTAAAACTAGGAAAAATGTCTGACCTATTCCAGTAATTAGTGCGACACTCATGAGAAATTTCTACACGCTAATGATGATTAGAAATGGCAACCGAACGCTTTTTCTAGAAAATACTTCTTGCATTAACTTAATTTTTTATTGAAAAGCCGTTCTCTTAAGGACATGAAAAGGTCTTCTTAGCGCGATTCGATAATTGAGGGTTTTGATGATAAAACATGTCATCAGAATTATGTCAAATTCGGAAAATTCATTGGATATTGGTTTTTTATTCTTCGAGGCAGTAATGTGATCTATTATACAAAAATTATGTTCATATTAATATTTTATATATATATATATTTATTATTATTATATATATATTATATTATATATATATTATATTATATATATATTATATATATATTATATATATATATATATATATATATATATATATATATATATATATATATATATATATATATATATATATATATATGTGTGTGTGTGTGTGTGTGTGTGTGTGTGTGAAAATATATACAAAAACACACACACACACACACATATATATATATATATATATATGTATATGTATATATATAATGTTATTTAATTTTTGAATTCCACGTTATTAAATCATTCTCCGATTATATTTTACTCTATCTTTAATTTTCAATCGAATGCGATTTGACAATCGCGTTCTTTTCTTTATGTTGCATTGTGTGAAATACTTTTTTCAATTAAACAAGTTGAAAAATGCCTCTAATTTTTTCAGGCGTTAATGATGAGTCAATATCAGTTGGTCATGTAGCCACTTGTCAATTAATCCCAAAATGCTAAACACTGTCACTGTCCTCAGTGGATTAAGTCTGTCTAGAGAGGAATTGATAGGTGCTCCAGTTATTTCACTTTATGCCGTTGTTTCAAAATAAAATTCAGTACACTTGACGAATGGTTTCCTTTAATTATAATCACTGTGCATGAAAACAATCTTTCTTTAGAACTGATCTTGGAGATTTTTTGTTAATTGATAACAAATTAAAAAAAAGAGTTCTAAAATTGTTAAATTTGTCCTTAGAGCAATATTTAATTAGTCCTTCAGTTTTGGTAATAAAGGTGAGATAAGGTAAAGGTAATAAAGGATGGATGTTAGGTTATTAATTAAACGTTGTGAAATGAAGGAAAGGTAATTTTCGGTTATATTAGAATAGGGTCATTGGAATTGCCACACATTGGAATTTAATGTAAACCTTCAAAAATGAAATATTTGCCACATTATAATGCCTTCTCATATTAATATTACATTTTAAAAATCATCGCGGTAAGCAGGGATTACACTAAACTTTACCAAAAACACAAATCAGGTAGCATCGAACGGAAAATTTTACTAAGGAATCCAATTTTAATAAGACGATCATCGTTAAATATTCAAAAAACCATAATGTCAGGGAAAAATTATCTGTATTGGCAGTAAGTTGCCAACGTTTAAAAAACATTATCGCAGAATTATTTATATAAAGTAATCTTCTGGCTATGGTAGGTTTTTGGATGGACGCAACTACTAAATAAACATTTTGTGATTCCTAACAAAACACAAAAACCAGCATCCTACTCAATATCAGGTCCCTCTTCATCTCTGAGTACTTTCTTCCTCCCTTCATCCCGTCCAACATCCCTATCCTGTTCCTACCCTATCCTCTTTTGCCCAACATTCTACCCTCTATCACAGTCTTCAACATCCCACTGCCGGTCAACACCCCCTTCATCTACTTTTCCTGCCTCCATAGGATTGCTCCCAACAAACCCCTCTCTTCGCCCACCATACCAAGTACTTCCTCGTTTGTTTTCTTCTCTATCCATTTCACCTTCTCCATTCTTCTCCACACCCACATTTCAAAAGCCTCCAGTATACGTCTATCCTCCTGCTTCAATGACCAAGTTTCCGCACCGTACATAGCTACGCTCCATGTCAAAGTTTTCACGAGTCTTTTCTTAATATCCCTACTCAACATCCCGGCCATCCACCGTGACCACATTTGACCGTGATGGTCTAAAACACTACCGAGATACGTAAACTGTTCTACCTGCTCTAGTTTTTGCCCTCCGATTTTAATGTTAAGCTTAGCCTCTTTCTTTCTAGAAAATCGCATAACCTTTGTTTTATTAATATTGATTCTCATTCCATACCTGTCGCACTGAATTTCCAATACACTCATTAATGCTTGAAACCCATTGGCTGACTGACAAACTAATGCTTGGTCATGAGGAAACCTAACTGATTTTACGAATTCCCCGCCCACTTTCATTCCTACCTCCAGTTCTTCCCATGCTTCTTTAATCATTTCCTCTACATACTGCTTGAAAAGCAACGGAGATAATGAGCAACCCTGACTTACACCTCTTCCTAGCACTGCCCATCCAGGCTCTCCGTTCCCCTCTCGCACCTGAGCAGTCTGAGACGCACAGGTTGCGGATAAGCCTCCTTTCCCTCCAATCTATTCCTATTTTCTTCAATATACCCATTGGTTTTTCCAAATTCACTCTATTAAACGCTTTTTCGAAATCTGCGAAGCGGGCAAATACTTCCTGATTGTATTCCATATTCCTCTTGATTAATGACCTCATTACTGCAATGGCATCACGCGTACCTCTCCCCTTCCTAAACCCAAACTGATCGTTCCCTAAGTAATCATTTTCCCGGCTCTCTATCCTTTTGTTCATGATCCTGGGAACAACTTTAGCTGCGTGGGATATCAAACTTATTGTCCTGTAGTCCTTACATGATATAGCCTTTGCCTTTTTCGGAATAGGAACTAACACTGATCTCACAAAGTCTTCCGGCCAGATTCCTCTCTCATCGATACTACGAATCAGTCAATATAGAGTCTTCCTCCTACATTTTCCTAATATCTCAGTAGTTCCGCAGGAATGTTATCTAGCTGCACGGCCTTATTTAGTTTCATCTCCCATTATACTCTTCCTATTTCATCGTCGAGTTTGCCTGGACCTATCTTCCTTTACGTCATGTTTCTTTTCTATGTCTAACCTTTGTGACCGTCGTTGGCCGTTGTCTAACCTTGTCGACAATGAGTTTGATATCCCACGCAGCTAAAGTTTCTTACCATACAGTTCTTTTATGTATTCCTTCCATAACTCTTGGACCTTTTTGTTTTAGTGTTTATCTTACCCGACTTATCTCTAACTGTTAGCACAGATCTTCTAATCTTAATCGCCGATAGTAATTTAATCTTCCTGTATAGCGCACAAATTTCAGCCTTCCTCTGCAAACTTTCCATATCCTGATTTCAATGTCCCATCTATTGACAGGATACGTATAGTTTTAAAACGGGAGGTAAAGAAACGTTAAAGACAAAAAGAATGAGATCACCTTTGATTACAACACGTCTAGAGGAATCCCAAGAATGAATTTCGGAAAGCGTTCAGTGAATTCTAAAGGAAAAATTAATTGGAATATTTGAGAATCCAAAAGCATTTTGGTCATGCATCATAGGAGTTCAGGGAAACAAGTCAAATGTTAATTCGCTCAAAAATGATAAAGGCGAAATAGTGACCAGCAGTTTTGGAAAAGGCTAACCTATAAAATTCTTCACTAATATCTCACAGAATACCCCGATAGCTTACCAAATCGTGCCCATAATTCCAATCGATGCCCATATTTGAAATCACATATAATGGAATAGAACGTTTGCTGAAAAATATTGAACCTAATAAATCCTCCGGGCCCGATGAAATACCCGCTCGTATATTTAAGGATCTAGCTTCGGAAATGCGGCGTATCTAGAGATAATATTTAAGACGTCGCTGGTAGATCACAAGGATCCCAGTGAATGGAAAACGGCTAACGCAAAACCAATATTTAAAAACGGAGACAAGGAGGAACCGAGCAATTATAGACCTGCTATATTTCCCTCACACCTATTTCGTGCAGGGCTATGAAGCATATAATTTGCTAGTTCAATCGTGAGACACCTCGATAATCAGGATTTATTAAAGTAAAATCAATACGGTCTCCGAAAGGGTAGATCTTGTGAGACACAACTTGCGCTCTTTGTCCATGACATCTTTATTTCGGGGGAGAGCAATGTTCGAGTGGACGCAATTTTCTAGATTTTAAGAAAGCCTTCGACAAATTGCCTCATAGTAAACTACTAGAAAAACTAGAATCATATGGCATTGATACAAAATCCGGGATTGCATCAAAGACTTTTAGAGTGGCCGCGAAAGAATAGTGATAGATGGAGGTAGCTCCAATGAAATAGAAGTTATTTCAGGTATCTCCCAAGGAAGTGTTATTGGACCTCTTTTATTCCTACTTCACGTTAACGACATTGACTCCGTAGTCACTAGTAAGATACGTTTATTTTCCGATGATGCAATGGTTTACCGTGATCCTGAGGACACATTAGCTTTGTAAGATGACATTAATACTATACAACGCTGGAGCGACGTTTGGTATTTAGAATTAATCTTAAAAAAATTCTAAGTGATTAATTTTTACAAAAAGAGCAATTCCCACCCAAACGCTTACTGTATTGGGAACACAAAAATGGAATGTATAGACTCAATTAAATACCTAGGTGTTACCCTCACTCACGATCTCTCTCCTGGGTGAAGTACACACGGGTTATATGTGGACAATCTAACAATAAATTAGGATTTATTAGAAAAGTGCTTTTTAAATATGATGAAAAGTCAAAGAAAAATGTTATCTGACGTTGTTTAGGCCTCATTTAGAAAATGATGGTAGTATATTTATGTAATTTATGTTGTAAGAGTTATCTTTGACCAAACTTGACCGTTGCCACCAGGAAACCCGCCTAATTGCAACGTAATTCTAAAATAAATAAATATTGGATCCTCACGAAGTTGGATTGATTGCCGAATTGGATCGCATGCAGCGTAGAGAAGCTAGATTTGTGAAACACTGCTGTGATTAACTTGTTGCTTATCCAAAATATTAGTGAAGCTAGGCTGGGAATCACTCACGGAGCGAAGCTTAAATTACAGATTGAAGCTCTTGCATAAATTGGAAGGCGGTGTCTATATCAGTGACATTTAAACTGTGTAATTACCCCCATCGCACTACAGTAGAAGAAATCATGCTAATAAATTGAGAGCAATTAAGTTCAGAACATATAAATTTATGATGCCATTTTTTCTACGAACGATAGGGGATCATAATAGCATTGTTCGACCGCGGTAAGGTCATGTTCGGGTAAAATTGTTCTGTATTTTACATACGCCCCCTGCCGTACACCCTAACGGTTGCTTGTAGAGTGTATATATAAATAAAAAATAAATAAATACATCTAAAAATACATGACATAGGTAATATGTCGATTTTATTCTAGATTTAGTTAACTAATTCGGATAAAAGGGTGAATAAGAAGTAAAAAAAAGACTAAAACTTCCTACGAAGTAACAGTGCTTGAAAGGGAAGAAAAATGTTTCTCTTTTTGCGTTATACATTATATTTAAATTAAAAGCTTATATTTCTTAAGATTTGCTTATCTAGCAAAAGGCAAGAGAGCGCGTGCCAAGCTCGCCGATCTTCTGTGTGGATAAGCCACTCGGCATGCCACTAGCCCCATCCCCTCTCCGTTTCTCTTTATTGCCTGAATTGGTAGCGACCAACTTGTGTTTAATTGGGGCGCTGGGCAAGGAGTAATAACTCCATGAGTTAAGTGGCAGCCACATTGACAACGCTGAGCGCTGCATATTAGGTAACATGGGAGCTCTGCTGCCAGAATGTTTCATTTGGAAGAGTGGGTTTATTTGCCTTGAGCACGACATTCTAATTATGTGAAATATTTTAATGACATTGTGTGCTTGGAATACATCTCTAAGGGTAAATTCAGTTAACCTGGATGATATTTTATGGACCGAATGGTTTTTTACCACTCCGATTATATTTGTAGATACACAGGGAGATAAAGATCAATCACATTTCAGGGTCTAGTTGAAGTTGGTGATTTATTTTCTGTCCTATTAGTGGTTTGATAAAACTGGACTTCTAAGTTGTTATGAAAAACTGAAGTAAAAATATTGCTCTGTAATATTTAATTTGCTCTATTAGGGCCGACCATTCAATTTTTTACGTAAAAGATGAAGTTTCCTATCTCTTTCCCTTGTGTACATTCAATCGGCCAATCGACATTTTTGTGAAATATTTTATTGAATCTGGAACGGGTAAAAAATTGAATTTTAGAACTGATTGCGAAAATTGATTTATTTTTTAATTCAAGCGATTTCCTGTCGATGTAAATATTTCATTTCTTGATATCGGGCACCTAATAAGTACGTAACCTCGAAAGTGTAAGGAAAATTTAAAGTTCCTTATCACTCGCATATCTAATAATAGGAGTAAAATATGTACATTTATATTTAATTTCCATTGTAAATATATTCTATTTAATTTTTTGATTCATGAATGTTTTAGGAAATAGAAATTATGACGGAATGTGAAATGGATATTACTAACTAATGTCAGAATACGAAATATTAAAAAAGACCTGTTTAATATTTTTTGTTTTTTTTTCATAGAAATATTGAACACGTCTTTTTGAAATGGATATTTCTAACTAAAGTCAGAGTAGGAAATATTAAATAAACATGTTCAATATTTTTATGTCCAAAAATGCTTCCTAGTATCAAATAATTTTACATTTCAATGAATTTTTATTGAAATTTCGTTTCAATTTTCAATTTCCGAACTAATTGTAATGCCCCAGCGAAAGCATTGTTATTTTTAAAGCTTTTTCATCTCTCTTTTGAGCGCTTACTTCGATTTATTTTGATGATCACCCTTTTTAATTCATTCTTTTCAATCCAATTCCAACTTCTATAAATACTCTTCTCCCGTTATAACATTCCAAACTAATTATTCAATGGATAATAATACATATTCACGTTTCCCTAAAAATCCACCGTTATGAGGAGTAAGTGCTAATGATTTACATTTTTTAGAAATAACTGTGGTCTACATTTGATGATTGACAAATTATGATTTTAAGCTACACAAACATTAATTTTAATTGATCCGACGACAAAGGAAACCATAATTTTATGTTTTTATGGTAATAAAACCAAATTGTTAAGTACGCGCAACTGTTAATAGTTCATGCACATATAATTTTTCGGGGATTCAACAGTCACAAGATGAATCACATTAAACGGTGAAAAAGACCTGTGTGTTATAAAAGTCTTTGCTTTTAGTCATTTTGTGGGTTTGCGTGCTATACACTTCCTTCGTTCTTCCTAGCTATCCTAACTACGTATTATTATTTTATCTTTATAAGTATTTATGCATTATATTATCATGCAAGCCACCGCAGGGGTGTGTACCCGGGGGTGAATACACACCAGAGTAATTTTAACCCGTATATTTTCACCCCTGCCGCAGTCGGAAAATGTTATTCTGATACCTTATCGTTCGTGGTAAATATTGCAACTAAAATCTATCTGTCCTGCGATTAATCTCTCTAATTTTATTGACATTATCTCACCTACTCTAGTACAATCGCACTAATGATACATTTTCAACATCATTTGCTAAAGAATCGTCCTTCCAATTTATACAAGAGACTTAATCTGTAATTTAACCTTAGCTCCGTGAGTGATTCCCAGCCTAGCTCCTCTATTAATTTTGATACGCTACTTTGCGAAGCAGCATCATTAAGGTAACGCCCCCATATGCGTAACGACAAAGGTTTTTAGACTTTGGTGGAGGCAGCTTCGAACTCCTCACAAATTAAATGAATTCACTTTTCCGTCTATTCCCATCCAACCGCCTCAAGTGCCTCTCACCCCCCACCCTCGCCTTGGCTCTCTCCATATTCTCTCTGCGGAACCCCCTTCACCACCCCCCCCCTCCCCCCTACGCCATCCCCATTCCCTAGCATGCGGCGTTACTCAGCTCTGCGGCCTTATTACTTCGTCCCTTCCTCTCCTCCGCCCCATCTCTCCTTCCGGTTTCATCTTTCCACCGCCCCTTTTCCCCTCATGTGCTTGTCCATCCTAATGCCTAACCCTCCCCCCTTTTCTCTTCCCACGAGGTACTTTTATCCTTCACCCCCTTAATGAAACTATTTTCGCTCGATCCGTCGTACCCCCCACCAACTCCCCGACGCCTACCCGACGCCCTCTTCAGCGTTGACCCCTAGCGATTCCCCACCCCCCTCTCACGCCCCCCTCTCTTTCCCTCCATCCCTCAAAGAGTACCGTTCGCCGTCTTCTCCCTTCTTACCGACAATCCGTCCCCTCCTGCCGTTTTAATGCGCTCTCCCCGAGTTCTCGTTTATTTTTTGCGCGCATCGCAAATTGAAACCACTTTTAAATAACATGTTAACTAACTAATTAACGATTAATGGGTGGAAATTAGCGAGATTTGACTCTCCTATATCAATTACAATTAAATCTATAGCCGCGGAATCGGAATTAAAAAAAATTAACTATTTACGGTTATGTTACAAATTTATGAGAAAAACCTAAATATTCAAGTGATAAAAAGATTTAATATTTGATTGCATACTTTTTAGGGCAGGGAATTTTGATTGATATAAAATTAATACATTTTCAACATGCAAATATTGAATCTAAAAACATCCACACTGACTGATTTTATTTTCCCACGTTTATTGGCTTCTTTTAACGTCCCATCCTCGCATTCACGATATTATTCCGAAAGCCTACTATAAAATTCGAAGTGTCTGAATTTTGGTTATGAGCGATTGGTTCTTTATGATTCGGTATGGAAAATTTTAAGTGGAAACTTATAATATAGAAGGAGGGTATGAGAAATAGTAAAAAAAAATATTTCTGGCTAATGTTGATGGGTGGTGTGTTTCATTGAAGAACGTGAAACGGAATGGTATGGGTCAAAAGATTGAAAGGGAGAAAGAAAATAGAAACGTGCTTAACTTGAAGCACTCAAATATATATATAGTATTTTCATAGTCTGTACAGTCGGTTGGATTAATTTTAATTAAGTGTGATTTAGTTGACTAAAGCCTGTAGTCAGTACGATGATACTAAGGGCAGCTGGTGGCCTAACTACTTACCGATTAATTAAAACAATAATTTTACGATATTATATTGCTATTACGAAGTTAATAACCCCTCATTAACAACTAGGAGTGAGGTATTAGAACTGTACAATATTGATAAAATGGAATGAGTTTGTAGATCTGACAACAATTTGTGATGAACGCTATTTTATTTTTATTTATTCATGAAATTGTTAACATACAAAAAAAATGTACATCTCATCTTTCTGCAAAACTGCTGAAATCCATCGCTGTATTTCAACCACTCTAGTTGTATCTTCAAGGCACACTCATTCCATTTACGAATATTTTTACAAATCTAGGCCTCCTTGTGGATGGAAATTTCTAATGGTCTTCACAAGTTTTTAAAACTTGCAGAATTGTCAATCAATCGCTCCACTCCCTTGGGAAATATCAATATGTCATGCCCATCACATTAAAATGACACATAGTTTCTTTTCTCATTATTCCTCACCTTGATAAACTAACTGAGTTCTTCATACTTTCACACTACCTGGGAGGACAAATAGCCAAGAACGCTCCCAGTTTTGTGAACACCCGATATACCCTGGCTCCATTAAAGGAGTTATGGGCAGAGCAATTTTTAAATGGCCTCTTAAGAATTCGCCAAGCGCGATTTTGTGTACCACGTTAATACCAGAATCAACGAGACCGCTATTACGCGCGGATACACACATCCTCTTCTTGGGCAGCTCTCAATACCAATTTCCGAGACGCAACGCCGAGACAGAAAAGGGCTGCACAAATATCGCTGAGATATGCAACAATTTCAGTGTGTAAAAATCATTCACCTTGACCGGGATTCGAACCACGATCCCTCGATGTTCGACCGAGTGCTTTAGCAAGTTAAGCTACAGAGTTTAAGAGGACGCCTCGATAGCTTAACTGGCTAAAGCAATCGGCCGGACATCGAGGGATCCGGGTTCGAATCCCGGTCAAGAAGAATTATTTTCACACTCTGTAATTATTGCATTTAAATGCATATTAGCGGATGATTCCGTTGAAAGTTACTGTTGCGTCATCTCCCGAAGTTTCTTGGAATCACTTATATAGTTTCATAATTCCCCTCTTTTGGCAAATAAATATTAGATTTGACGATTTCCACTCTTTACGTACAGAGGATACGCTTCTCTCCACCATGTCGCTGGGTTGTAGGGGGCATAGGTATTCCATGTAAATAAAACCAATCAATACCTACTCAAATTAATTGAACGCCAAGAGAAAAATTTCGAGTGAATATTATTAAATTTTTATAGCCTTTCGCGTAAGTGGAATGGAGTAATGTAACCGTAGGCGTTTGCAAAGGTAACGTGAGTTTTTGTTGTGGGTGGTGGTTGTTCATTTTATGAGTTGGCAACTCTGAATCCTCCGTCCCACCCTCCCAAGGATTGACTCCCCCTTTCCTCTGCTCTCCCTCCCCCCCCCCAGGTGCCCTGCTTGTTATGCTCCTCCGTGCGCGCTTTTGCCCACCCCTCGGGATCCTCACTCTTGTCTCTCTCCCTCTCCGCTCACTTTTACACTCAATTTATGCTCTCAAAAGAGTTTCTCCTTCCTCGCCCCTTCCCCTCTCGCCTCCCTTCGTCCCTCACCCCTCACACCCACTCCCACCCTCCCACCCTCAGTTTCTTGCGCCTCCGTTGCCCTCCCCGGAGATTTTTTAATCTCTCACAAGCGTTTTGCACGGGCAGATTGATATCTTTGTCGTGGTTTTTCTTTTCTTTTTTTCGTCCGGATGTTTTATTTTCTCTTGAGCACTTACCTTGAATGCAAAATTGACGCTCCTGTCTGTTTTTTCTCTCTTAAGTTTTCATATGAAACATTAATTCAGACATTTAGAAAAGTGCAAAGAATGAGGGAGACAGTAAAAAAGAGAACGAATTTTAGGGCATGGACACCTACCTACCGGCATGAGTGATTGAGTGAGCGTTTGGCGTGCTTGTGTGCGATAAAGGGGCGGATGTATTATGCGGACTCTCAAGTCGGGGTGGGCTGGAGCCGGGTCACAATTTGCCTTTGCATCAGAAAATGATATTAAATAATTCCAGAATACTTTGTGCATTTATTCTGTTTTGATATCTAATTTTACTTATTTATATAACAGTCTAGACGTCTTTTGATACTCTTTGTAAATGATCGGTAATGGATCCGATGTTTAAAATTGTTTCCTGGAAAACGTTGCTTATTTTGAGCAGAAGAAAGTCACCGTTTGCTTAAAATTACGACAAGATACAGATTTCATTAAATTATAAGGGTCATGAACCCTCATTGAGTGTTACTGTACGATTATGTAGTCCTATTTTAAATATGCTTTGTTTTTATTCGTGCAATATAATCTGATTTTTTTTCAACAAGGATTTTGGGAGTCATGAGGAATGTGACCTCCCATTTAAATGAGCGCTGTTCTTATCCATTAGTTACATTGTTATTTGAGAGATTGACACTCCCCAATGTGATATTAATTAATTAAAAGCACATGGTACTCCTGTCAATGCAGGTTTTTAATGAACCAAGAGAGAAAGTATAACTAAATTTTTAAGCACGACCAGTAGATCAATATGTACTGCAACAATTTATATGAATACAATTTTCAAAATTAAAATAACAATTTCTACTTGCCTTCATTTGGTTCCATATCACTAACCCTTTCCTTTCCCTGCCTCGCTTGTTCAACAATATTCCCTTTATCGCTGTATTCAGCCTCCACCACCTCCACCCACATTCTCGATGCCTGATTAGCTTCGCAAAACCTTTCTTGCTTTCCAACTATGTCTTGTATTCAGTCGTTTATTTTCCTTTTTATTCACGCCCGCTTCCCATAAGAAAAATCTATATTTAATTTTTTCTCAAAAACCAAGTTTCATAGCCAGATAAATCCATGCTTCATGCTAAATTTTTCACTAATTTCTTATTTAAATCTTTCACTAAGAACCCTATTACCAGCAAAAGCCTCTTTATCTATTGCGAAATTTTCTTTAAGTGCCCTCAATACTTGGTTCAACTTGGTCTAAAAACCTTTGACGAATTCGTAAGATATTCCATCAGCTATAGATTATTTCATCCTTCATACTTTACTCTTCCGTTTCTTGAGAACCTCATTGTCTTCGTTTGTATTTGATGAATTCTCATTCTATTTCAAGAACTCTGGTTCTCTAATATTATCAGCAATAACTACAATCCCATGGACGGCTGGCTAAGTGCAGCCCCAAGAACCTGAGAATATGACTTGATCTGTGCCCAACCTATTTTTGTTCCTACGTTTGGTCCTTCTCACGCCTCTAATAACATTTATTTCACATAATATTTGAAAAATATAGGTGATAATGAACAGATTTGCTCTCGTCCCTGCTATTCCAGGTTCTCCATACAATACCCAAACTTATCAAGCCTGAGATAGGTTTCGGATATCGCTCTATTCTCCTCCTATCTTTCGCTATATATACATTAATGTAGTCCAGTTTCCTCTGGCTAAAACAATCTTTCCTTCTCACCTCGCATACTGCTAAAATATCTCTAATCTTAATGGATTTCCTCTTCCGAGTATCACCTTATTATCGTCTTCCTGTCCTTTCCAAGTCTTAATTATATAAGTTGCGTTTATTTCTCTTTTTCGGCCTCCTTTCTTCTGCTGCAGTCAATTGTGCAAGAATTTCTTATGACGACGGCCGCGGAGACTTCGCCTTCACCGCTTATCGGCCGGATCAACGGTCTGAATCCCGTAATTGCATCTTTTGTAATTTCGTTTGAGAACTTTTGAGGTGGTATTAGGTCATCTCTTTCTTCATTTAAATTGACGCCATCACTTTACAAATTACCTGATTAGAGCTCTACGACCAACTCAGATGAAATGAAAATAACAGTCTTTGCTGTAACAATTTTGAACACACGAAAATGGTAAAATGGGCATGACGTCGAGGTTTACGAAGAATTTCGCTGAAAGGGAGGAAAAATGCGCACTCTAAACATCAGGAAAATTTTTTGACGAAATATCAACGCGATGATTTGCGAATATTATTCCTTGCCAGGAATCGTCGTAAGTATTTACAAAGAGGCGAAAGTATCCTGTGATATTTTACGAGAGAATTATTTCCTTGCCAGGGAATATTACTGATGAAATCAGTAAGCTGTTTTTTTACCAAAATGAATTTGTCACCTTCGGGGAGCCTGGGTAGGGACGTTATGCTAAAAACATGGGTTTGGGAACAAGCTCTGGATGAGGGAGAAAGGGAAGAGAGGTATGACAATAACCGAGAAACTCACCTCCAATCCTCCCCCCTCACTCCTTTGTCATCACCATACGGGGAAATATGGTGCCAGTTATCACCAAGGGGGTTTTTATATTCGGATTACCCCTATCCTTGCCATGGCATCTTTGACTCTTGCAAATATTTCCTTCAGTACGTTGGTTGGCAGAGTACAAAGTACGCTTAATACTTTTTTTACCCTGCTGAATCCCTTTGTGAGGAGGTCGTGAAAGTATGAAAAGGAACGCCTCAGCGCAGTGCCGCCTCCACACCTCTATGTCGTCCGTGTTTCAAGCCTTCAACCCCCGCCGCGACTCTTGGGTGGGAGCCTGCGCCTCCCCCGCTTCTTCCCTTCTCCTACACGCCGCCTCGCCTCAACCCGCCCTTCGTGCGAAGTCTTAGCGTAGGGTCGCGGAGAAAACGGTCGGATGCCCGACTCCGGGGCGCCCCTCCGAGAGTGTGTCCCTCCCAGAACTTCGCTTCCCCAGGAGGACGCGGAGGTGAAGTGCGCCCGGGGATAGCAGTTGGTGTTTGCCCAGTTTTAGAGGCACGTCTGGGGCCTTGGCGTGGGCCCGTAGACCTCTGGGGAAAAGAGAAGGAGTTTGGGAATGGTGAAAAGATAGGAAGCGCGAGAATGATTGCATTATCGTCGGGGTAGGAATTCGAAAGTTCTTCCAATAAAGAAAAATATGTAAAAAAACAAATATTTTTGAACAGTTTACTTAACAAATTTGCCAATTTAATTTCCTTTTAGCTTAGTACGCTTTCTCCAGCGTTTTTCTAACCTTTTTAATTTCCAACCCAAAAGAAAAGCGCCTAACTAAGTCACCTATTCGACCATAGGATTGCGTTTCTTCTCCACAGAGAGCAAACGCGGAACTCAGTTTTCAATTTTTGAGCAAAATTGACAAAAAATACCTTGTAATATGCCTGTGGCCTCAAATATTTCGAGAAAGCCGAAAGCTCAAACTTTCTAAACCGTGCTCTTTTACGTGTTATCTGTTTCATTTTTGTGTTCTATTGTGCCGTCCAAATGTTATATGTATGGGTGCTTATTGAACCCGTGTTTGACGACGTAGGGCGTTCCTTAGGGAAGTTTATGTTATCATCGTGTGCTGCTATCTATCAAACGACGGCGAAACAAATTTCAGACTGATTTAAAGGTTAGTTTGGATTTGGCAGCCGTTCGAGAAAGATGTGTTTCGTGATTTTCGCTAAGATAGAAAAAGAGCAGTATCGTTCGGTACTTCGCTTTTTGTTTTTGGATGGGAAGAAATGTGAGGAGATAAGAGCAAAGTTGGATGCTGGTTATGGGATCACTTCGCCACCTAAGACCACATTTAGATATTGGTTCAACGAATTTAAACGTGGGCGAACATCTGTTTTTGATGAGGAGCGACCAGGACGCCCGGCATACGTGGTTACCGAGGAAATCATTCAAAAAGTCCACGCCATGGTTCTCGCTGATCGACGAGCGAAAGTGCGCGAAGTAGCAGAGGCCGTGTGGGTGTGTCGACCGGAGTAGCAATTAATATTTTACATGATAAGTTGGCGATGAAAAAATTGTCGGCCCGATGGGTGTCGCGATTGCTCACGGTGGACAACAAGCTGATCCGGCTGTCAACTTCGAAGCAATGTTTGCAGTACTTTAAGCGAGATCCGAAGGCGTTTTTGCGCCGAGTTATCACTGTTGATGAAACCTGGATTCATCATTACACACCAGAAACTAAGCAACAATCAAAACAGTGGATTTCTCCCGATGAATATGCTCCAAAGAAGGCGAAAATGATACGACCGGCCGGAAAGGTCATGGCGACGGTCTTGTGGGATGCAAATGGCGTCATCCTCATGGATTTTTTAGAAAAAGGAAGAACGATCACTGGAAAATACTACTACAGTGAGTTATTGGGTGACTTTGACAAAAAATTGAAGGAGACCCGGCCGCATTTGGCGAAAAAGAAGGTGCTGTTTCACCACGATAACGCACCAGCACATTCATCCGGAGTTGTCGCAGCCAAACTGCATGAACTACGTTATGAATTGCTGCTGCGCCCTCCGTATTCACCCGATCTGGCTCCCTGTGACATATTCTTATTCCCTAACATGAAGAAATGGCTCGCGGGAAAAAAATAAGCTCAAATGAGGAAGCTATCACCGAGACAGGCGTATTTTGGAGAGTTCGACAAATCCTTTTTTTTTGGAGGGGTTAAAAAATGGCCGAAACGTTGGGAGATGTGTATCTTTCTAAAAGAGGACTATGTTGAAAAAAAAAATGTTTTTGAAAAATGGCTTCTTCATTTCTAACACGGGGACTTATTTAACCAACCTCGTATACTATATATTCACACACGTGAGGTCTGTTCAAAAAGTATCCCGGCTTTTGAGTTCTTTCAAAAATTATTTATTTCTTCATCAGTGTCTTATTTGTCCCCTTCAAAGTAATTCCCATTAAATATTAAACACTTACACTAACGTTATTTTCAATCCTCGAAGCACTTGAAAAAATCATTTTTAGTGATCTAGTTCAGCTCCTCCTTCGATGCAGTTTTTATCTCGTCAATCGTAGCTTAGCGTCGTCCCTTCATGAGCCTCTTCAGTTTCGGGAACAAGGAAAAGTCACTGGGGGCCAGATCTGGGGAATACGGTAATTGCGGCATCGTTGCTGTGTTGTAATGGCAAAAGCGCACAAGTAACGATGTGTGAGTAGGCGTGTTCAAAGGTGCAAAAGCCAATTTTTGTTCTTCCACAAATCCGGGCGTTTGTGGAGGATTCCTTGTGGAGGATTGCGCACGACTTCAGGTAACATTTCTTATTTACCGTTCTACCCTGTAGTAAGAACTCATGATGCACCACGTCTCTGAAATCGAATAAAACTAAAAGCAAAACTTTCACTTTCGACCGAACTTGGCGCCCTTTTTTCGGTTTTGGCTCTTGCTGAAGCTTCCGTTGGGATGATTGAGCTTTAGCTTCTACGTCATAAGGAAAAACCCATGATTCGTCACCAGTTATGACCATCTGAAGCAAATTAGGGTCGTCGCGGACAGAGTCATTAGCAATTTTAATGCGTTTTTGAGCGAAATTAAGCAATTTTGGTGCGAATTTCGCGGCGACCGGTGTCATGCCCAAATCATTGGTAAAAATTTAATAGCACGAGCCAATTTATATGTTTAGGTCCTCAGAAATTTTCCTAACGGCGATTTGACGGTTGGCCAATACTTCTATCTTTACTTAATCAACGTTTTCGTCTGTTGTTGACGTGCTCGGGCGCCCGGCACCCTCTTCGTCGTTCACATCTTCTCGGCCCTCTGAGAACATTTTGTACCACCGATAAACATCGGTCCAAGGTAGCTTGCAAGGGGAGGGCGTTCAAGCATTTATGAAAGTCGTCAGCATACAATCAGTCGATTCCCAAGAAACTGCGGGAGATGCCGCAACAGTAACTTTTGACGGAGTCATCCGCTAATATGTATTTCAATGCAACACTTTCAGAATGTAAAAATCATTGTTCTTTACCTTAGCCAGTTAAGCAATCAGTTAAAACAGCCCAAGTGTTTAAAAGTTGGTTTTAACCTCTTGGACTGTGGTGCGCGACTACGATTGCCTGTGACATTGTATGTACGGTATTTCGTCACAACATCTTGTTCCTTTAAACCCCCCAAAATTTCAGAGTTTAAGACTACGCCTCGAAATGGCCAAAGTACTTGGTCGGACATCGAGGGATCCGGGTTCGAATCTGGTCAAGGCGAATGATTTTTACACTCTGAAATATTTGCATTGAAATACAATTAGTATTTTGTGAATTAAAGTATCTCGGAAGATCAGATATGAACACGGAGAAAAGTGCAGACAGGACACTGAGCGTTGAATCAACCAGTTAAAGGTTTTGACCCGTTTTTTATTATTACGCTACTGTAAACCAAATTTTGGCCACGGCACGAAGGATCGTGCGCATCAGGCTGTTCTACCGTTATCTTTTTTTAAGAGCATTTTCACAGGAACTATCCAAAATTGTATGGGAATCCTATGTGTGGTAAATTGGCATGGGTAGAATATTGGTTACCTTAAATCGATGTGTTTTTCCGTTTGTACCTCTTTTATATAGAATATGTAAACATAATCATGATATAATAGTCACCCATAATTATTTCATGCTCATAAATCGATACGAAATGACACAAAAATCATCCAAAATCATATTATAATTTATTTTATTGTGAGCTACATACTGTAACTAGCAGTAACTCGCAAGAAGATGCTTTTATCTTGGGACATACGAGGGTCATCCGGAAAGTAGTACCCGTTCGTGCCGCATGAAGTGCTGACGACGCGAGTAGCCGCTGGACGAGGTCAGATAGCTTCAGTGGCTTGTCTGCCTTCTCTGAGCCAAGTTACGTGACGCTAGCATTGCCTGTGTTGTTTCTGTGATTGTTTACAATGTTTAAAAAAATTGAGAACGCCGCCAGTTGTGAAGTGAGGGCAGTGATTAAATTCCTCAATGCAAGAAACGTTCGCCCATGTGATATTCATCGCCAATTAAAGGAGGTGTATGGAGACAATGTAATGGACGAGTCGTCTGTTCGGCGGTGGTGTCGCAACTTCAACATGGGGAGGGGGAACACACACGACGATGAGCGTTCGGAGCGACCGTCTGTCATTACAGACCAACTGGTGAGCTCAGTTGACGAATTCGTGAGGAACGATCGGCGCGTCACAATTGATGACATCTGTGAGCATTTTCCCAATGTTTCTCGAACAATTGTTCATGAAATTGTTAAACACCATCTGCATTATGCAAAAATTTGTGCAAGATGGGTCCCTCGCGTATCTCAATGAGCTGGCGGCGAAGGACTATGCAGCAGGAATACAGAAACTTGTCACACGTTATGACAAATGCCTTAATTTGCTTGGAGATTATGTTGAGAAGTAGTTTAAAGTATCCTCTTTCAAAGAAAATTTTTTATGTTTGTTAATATTTACTTTTGTGTCTTTATTTCACGAACGGGTACTACTTTCCGGATGACCCTCGTAGATATTTTAGCTTCCTAGAATTTATAATTGGAACGAATCCGATGGTTTTGGCTACAAAGGAGTCATGGGCAAAAGTGTTCATTTAAACCGCCTCGTTTTCTTCCTCAGTCATTTATAAATTCTTTTGACTGATTTTAATTGATAAAATCTGTTTCAAAAGATGGTTTCAACCTCATTTTGGTAACGCCGATAATATGGACTTCTTCGGACGCAAATTATAATTCGAATTAACCGATTTGTGATAAAAATGATTGTGCGTCTACGTGAGAAATTTTTAAGATTTCATCATTGTTGGTAAATTTATTCTTGGTCGCGCTTTTGATCACTTGCTCGCAAGGTTATGCCGTTTATAAAATATAGTGCATATTTTTGAGCATGAGTAAAAATTAAAGGAGCGCGTTCAGATCGTCTCACAAGGATAGTGTAGTTCTCACCTTAAAAATTATTTCATGTCATTCCTTTTCAGGGCCGTATCAGATGAAAAAAGCTCTGGCTTGTGTTAAATGAAACCCTAGTCAATGTATATGTTATATTAATGTTTATAAATTCATTATTTACATTATTAGATTAATAGATATGTATAGTAATGTGAGGTTAGATTCCCTGGGAGAACGCTGTAGCATGCCATTTTAATATAACTGGTGATGAAATCCTTCTCAGCTTGGTAAGTTGTTCGCAATTACCTCGTTTAAGAAGTTTTGTGTTGTAGAACTGCTAGAATAGGGATTAAACGTGATACATTGGTTCTAGTTTGTTGATTTTGATATCTTATGTGTATCCCTAATAACTTCGACGATATTAGGCGCAGTAATAGTAGTACCATTTATGACTTAATTACTGAACCTCAACTCAATTATTAAACATTCTACGCTTTTGCCAGTATTTAATTGCACACCTCAGATATTAACTATTTTTAAGCTTGTCTCCCTCATTTAATTTTGTTTTAATTATCATTCCTAATTATTGAAGCCCATTTACTAATGTTTTTTGCATAGACTGTCATTTTTTCCCCTCAAACTTCACCAAGGGACTGGAAAATAAGAGAACAGCTTTCATTTCCTTTTTTGTATGCAGTCATTTCGTCTTATTTAATATCCCGGTTAGTATATTCGGCACTTCTTGAAACATCTTCGCTTTCGTCGCTCTTCGTCATTCGACGAAGCCTCCGATATCCCATGCGATAAAAGCTGATTGACCACTGGTGTCACTACATTAATATCATTTGGCTGTTCGGTGATAGCAGTGCTGAATGCTGTATCGTTCTGATGAGCCTCCTGGCATCGGTTCTGCAGATCCGTCTTTACCTCACCGTGGCAACCACAGTGCCGTCAGGGAGTCATATGAGAGAGGGATTGTCCGTGACTATTAATCACTCTGGAGCTAAGGATGCAGAAACATGGATTTTGCTAACCCTGGAGAGATTGCAATGCTTCAATGGTCAGCGATTGGCGCATTGTATGATAGGTTTTCTGGCAGGATCGGCTGTAAACTGTTTGACCACACGAGCTGCAAATACTACATATCCAATAACTAGGAAGCTAGGAGTCATTGGCTCGATCACTACGAAGGTCATGGAATGAATCCGAATTATTCTAGTAACATTAATTTGAAATGTGATTTAGTTTTTCCAATGCACTTTGTGAGATATTAAAATTGATTTCTATTTTTTCCGTATTTCTCATGTATTCATTCAGAGAAAACCTATATACCATTTACGTCAGATATTGCGTGATTAAAATTGGTGCAGCGGCAACTCCCTTGTCTCTCCTCACAAAACTCAACTCGACATCCTACTCTACAATAAGTCCCTCTTCGACTCTGTGTGTTTCCTTACTCCCTTCATTCCATCCAAAATCCCTATCCAATCCTGCCTCTTACACGCCTGCCTAGCATTCTCCCCTCTATCACACTCCTCAACATCCCATCGCTAATCAATAATCTCTGCATTTATATTTCCCTTCTCTTTTGGATTACTCCAAACAATTCCTTCTCCTTCCACAGCAAACCTAGCCCTTCCTCGTTTGCTTTCCTTTCTGTCCACATCACCTTTTCCATCCTTCCCTAGACCCAAATTTCAAAATTCTCTTGTTCATGATCTTATTTAACGACCTTCTTCTTGCTTCCACGCCGTAATTAACCATGTACTCTATATATAACTATGCTTACACTAATCTTTTCCCAATATCCCTACTCCCTGTCATCAATTCTATACTCCTTGGAAAGCTTCTTTGCCTAACGCAATTCTTCTCCTTACGTCCCTACTACTATGATCATGTTGGTCCAAAAAACTCCCGAGATAGATATATGTTAATTATTTCATCTGTTCTAGTTTTTTCACTTCTATTTTAACGTAAAATAATGAAGAGATATTAAATCTTGGGCGAAATTTCCTAAATATATTTGACGCGTGCACTATGAATATACAAGTAGTTATATACTTGTAGTTAATCGTTGGTCTCTAGGAATCGAGCATTTTAGATTGAAGGCAGCCATTCGCTAAATTTTTTAAACAATCATTTAAAAAAAACTACAATTGAAAATTTCAAGCAATCTTTTAAATGTTTATACTATCCGAGATATTGGTATTGGAATACATTTTCGAAGTTTATTAAATAGTTCCATGAACTACTTTTAATAAACGGTATTAAAGTCCATTCTGGAGAATGATACTCTCCGTAAAACAAAAGGACTAGTAGGAAGGCGGTAACTCTACCCATGGAGTTTAAAATGCTATTAGCAGCAGTGGGAAGTTGATGAAAAAAATCTCGGAAATGTGCGGGCAAATCTGCGAGTAGAATACTAAAAGTTGCAATGGAATTGACAAAATATGCAAAATTATGCAAAAATATATGCGATTATGAAAAATTTCTTTAATGAACACACAGTTCTGCGTATTCCATATATTATTGTTGAAATTCCAAAGAATTGTAATTTAACACGAGGATAAGAGTTATCTTTGCAATTTTTAAAGACAGTTTTAAACACTAATAACTTATTAGATCAATGTTTAATTGCTAATTGATACCTAGGTAAGCCCCGCTAATGCATGTTCTCATTTTTACCAAATTCTGCAACATTAACGTGTCTATTTCTGAGTCAATTGAATGTTTATATGCACAGTGATCCCTCAACACTTCTCAGTGTCTCATTAGGCAATCATTTGCTAATTTATACATTTATAGCTTCCGCTGGAAGCATACTTCTGTCCTTACAAAGAGAAAGATGACCAAGTATTTTTTCAAATATGGGCATAGATGCTCTTCAAGGTCAATAATATTCAATTGAATTGTTTCCATGCGAAAAATCATTTATGACATAAAAACTGAGCAAATGACCGGATGTTATATCGTTACTTGATTATAACAGTATGAAATTGTCTGTCTCTCCCGTTTCCCGTCGAAAGGTTATGAAAACGTACATTTTTCCACTACTTTGGAAGATATCACTTCTCCGATTAAGGAGGAATTTTTTTAAGTTTCATTAGCCAACTTAGCCAATCCTCAGTGCATCTGGAACAATGCTTCGAGAGATCTTCAACTGCTGAGGGCGCTAAGATGAAGTCGTAAGCTTGCCTCAAAGATCTATGGTGATAGGATATCTAAGAAGGTCTGGTCACATGACAGGACTTCATTGTTATCCCGAGCAGACAAGAGAATACCCACAAATATGGAAATTAGCTATTGGCAAAGAGTACTACTTTATTCATTTTATATTTGAAAATAAAAAAATATGCCATCCATATTCATTCATAGGCATGAAAGTTTTTTTATGCAAAAAAGGATAAAATATGCAGAACTATGATTCTACTTCAACTTGCCGGCTCTGACAACAAATATGACGGGGTATTATTTAAAAAATAACATTTATGAAACCAAATATAAAGATTAAAAAATTATCGAATATGTTTCTAAAATAAAGACAGCTCTTGTTCTGGGACTCTTACGAGCCGTAAAAATTCTGAATAAATTGAATTTTATGAATAGAATCATTCGCACTTATTTTCAGTTCGAGTTTGAAATATAATTAGTGTCAATATATTAATGTTATGGGCGATCAATTCAAAAGGAAATTGGGTGAAATATGATGTTGCCGCTCTTATAACAAGAATTTGGAAGCTCGAAACTTTTATAGAATCTTGTTTTAAAGCACTCAACATTTCCTGGGAATTCGGGCAGATTCGTTTCATAGCAAATAACTTAATTTTAACAACTAATTTTTTTCACAAATGGCGTGTGCGAAATTGAGTTCCAGTTTCATAGGAAAGGTGGACACCACTCTACTTTTGACATTTTATATTTTCAGATATGAGTAGTCCTATTCCATGCATTTAGCGGTAATTATTCTGGATTCGTAGATCTTTAAGTGTCCTTTTTTATTAAAAAAATGTATTGTGCGCAGCGCTCTTTAGGGAAATCTAGCTTCACTGCGATAAATTCGCATAAGAATTACATTGGCCTAGTTTTCCGTTGAAATTTTATTTTATTAATGTGGGTTTCCATTTTAGTGCACGACGCGAACAAATGCATGGCGCGGAAAGAGCAATATGCTTATAAAGTTCCTCTTAACTACGTCTTTTGAAATTCTGCGAATGAAGGTTTGTGCATGGAAATTTGCCGCTCAATGCTTATAAACTACGCGGCATGAGTTTCAACTTACAAGGAAAATAATTTAAGCATAAATTGTGAAATTGGTGCAAAATTAAAAGTTTTGCTAGAGTCACGTAGTTACCGTTTCTCTCTCTGTTTGCTAGATGTCGCATTCATACCCCAAAATGCTTATTCTCTTGGGAAAGCACTGGCTCTTATATCGATGAAAAATGAAATCAGATATTCGTAAATGTTTTAAGATTTCTCCCCAGTCCATATGTCTCTGTCCTCCGCCGTGAATAATAGCACTCCCTCCCCCCCTACTAGGATAGATTCCTCCACCAAAGGAATTATAATGGCCCTGATCTACTTAGGTAGATCAGACCACAAAGATAAAATATGGGAGATAGATTCCGGTACAGATAGATACAAATACCCATTCTTTCCTCGAACAATCAGAAATCATAATAGTAAGAAACCGAAGTCACTTAAGAAATATTAAAAACATTGAATTTACAAGTCGGTACAAAATTAAACATTGCAAAGATATTAGGTATAGTTGTAGGTGCATGTGTATGTTAGTTGGTAGTTAGAGTGTTTGCATGTGTGTGAGTTGTAAGGGTTTTTGCATCTATGCATACCGTGTTTTAATTATGGATTGTATAAATTTGTGACTTTTGCATGCGGGTTTTTCTTTCTTAATCAAGGGTGACGTCCCAACACCCCCTGCCACACGCCCTTGCAATGGTTTGCGGGGTATTAAGTAGATGTAGATGTAGGATAACCCTCAAGGACTCCTACTAAATCACCAGTAGAAGAAGCACTTTCTCCATACGCAAACCTACTTCTTTAGCATAAAATAATTCACGGCAATCCTCAGTGATTTCTAATTCATCCTATCCAACAATTAAACCATCGCCAACCTCTGGAAATATACTCATATGTTGTTCTAAACATTTCGCAAACCTTGCAATTATTCTGAAGACCAATATACTTTAGATCTCCTCCTCTATGATGACCTACCGATGCCCAAAATCTTATCCACTCCATTCTTACGCGCGAGACGCAAAACATGTAGCTCAATGCTCCTCACGTATCGCTTTATCCAGTTCTACCTTCAAGAATTTATACCTACAAACTCTGCTTTTACTTTTAGCTGGCTGGGTTTATCCTTGGAGTTCACATGTCTAAGCATATGTAAACGGGGACACGTTCACGAAAAGGTTCTGAGATATACAATAAAATTCCCTGGGAGTGAGTGGTTCCATATTCGACGTCATCATTTGACCATTGGTGATAAATGCTTGAGTATTTAGGATCTGACATAACTATTGATACCAGAAAAAATGACGTATAATTCAATTAATAAATTTTATCCAACGGGCAACACAGTACGGGAAAACGTTTTCGGTATTTTCTCTTACGCCCACTTTATTCTCAAGTAGAGTGTATTAAAATGCACTGAAAAATTCCGAAATTTCAATCCTCTTTAATCAGAAGTGGACACGTTGAGCAGAGGAATTAGACATAAATGCGGTTTTGAAATAAATGTCTTCGCCGTGCGGTTCTGCATTATCGTACGTAAATCCTGTCTAGTCTTATGCCTCAAACGACAATGGTGTCGTAATTTTTATTTTCTGTTTAATGCTATTTTCGATCAACGCGAACAGTTGCGCTCAACAAGGCATTTTATTATTCAGCGACGGAATAGAATAGTTTTCTGTGTTTCAAATCGTATAAAGATATTGATGTAGATCTTAATTAGTGCCACCAATGCTGCTTCCAGGACGTACTATCTTCATAATAATTCTTATTATAATTTTGTTAAAATCTTTTACGAACGCATCCAATAGCAAAAAATGTTTTGAAGGACCATATTAATGCCGCTTTTGTTTTCAGTTAACGAATAACGCATTCGCGACTGGTTTTCATTTGTAACCTGGAATCACATTATGATTTTCGTGAAGCTGGTCTCCCCGGGTTGTTTTTTTTCCATCCCACTCGTTGGTATTCATACCCAAATTGAATTTGGAGAAATCATATCCATCACTGTATAATGGATATGATGCCTATGGGAAACATGCCTGTTGAGTGGCCAAGCAATTACAGTCTTTCATATCTACTAGGTTACTCGATCGTCGAAAGAGTAGATTTCTGAACGAAAGCATAAACGTATGCTTTAAGAATTATAATATTTATGTTGCATGTTAATTTATCGCGTTTTAAAATTAAACTTAATAAACATTATAAAATGTAAGAGTGTACAGTCTTCGTCCATTCAAAGCATACCTTAAATGATATACAGCCAAATAATACAAATTAGAAATGACAAAATTTCTCGAGTGACTATGCCGACTAATCTTCAGTGTTAGTTAATAATATGTAACTTTTTAATAATATTTATGTGGCGTGGACCATTCATAAACATTAATATGCAAATAGTTTTGAAGAAAATATTGTAATAAAAAAATAAAAATTTGGCGAAAAATATAAAAATTACGATAGACGAATAGTAAATTTCATGCTCATTTTCATGGAAAAAATTATTTAATGGGAAATAATTATAAGACTTGCGTATATTTAAAACCCCTTAAATTTAGTAACCAGTTAGTTTCTCTTAACTACGCATCATAAAAAACATGTGATTGATAGTTTTTCACGACAAGGACCACAGATTTTTGGCAAGTAAGCAAATCAAAACTTACTTTCGAGAAATTGGCCTATTTATAAAAACAGTCTTTGTACAATCTACAGTGTATATTACATTTGAATTCAGACCCAAGAAAAGTGATTGAAGATTTACACAGTTGAATGATATAGGTAATTTGTTTCGAAAAAGTCATATGGTTTCTAAAACGACGTGTTTTCCATACGCTGCTCTGTCAAGTGGGACAGGCTAAAGTAGTTGTCGAGTCCGTAATCTACCCTGTGCGTTTTAAGAAATGGCAGGATGCCCTGAATTGAACACATACTCACACGTACCTCAAACGAACATTATTGCTCAAAATTGTTCTTAAAATTTCAACATCTCTTTCCTTATCTCCTATAATAAGTCAAAATTATGAAAGAACTAATAATTTTGAAGTCGCTAGCAGAAGCTTCGTAGTTATCTTCGACTGAATAACATGAATTGGATAATTATTTTCGAATTAATGGGATGGATATAAATTAACCGAAGTTATTGCTAGTTCATATTTGTTTAAATGAATAAAGGGAATAAGCTTAATGATGGCATTCAGAGAATCCAAAGTTTATCAAAGGAAAGGCATGACGGAAACACGGGTGAGCTTATGAAAAAAACGGAATTCTGCGGATTCAAAAAAAAAAGAAAAAAACTAGAGTCCACCGAAGAAAATATGTTAGGAGATTGAAAAAAATATAATAAGATTTTGGAAGGAGGGCAAAATTACCGAGCTTCGAAAAATGAATCCATTGGTTTCACAAAAAAAGGCTGAAATGATGAAAAGTTAGTGAAACAACGAAAAAGCAATTGAAAGGGAAGCCAACACTGCGCATCAATATTTAGATACACCAACGCGTAGGAAAATAAAAAAATATATATACGTACTTTTATGTGAGTACCTGAAAACTTTAGAAAATGGAATCCGTGGGGACGAGGGATGGAGAGGGGCGCGCCGAGAGGGATGGAAGGAGCAGCGAAAGATGAGCAAGAATGATCGCCTGGCACAAAAATGGAAGAGGCTTTGGAAAATATGTTCCTAAGAGGCTTTAACCTTCCGCGAGAGAGTTTCCTCCTCCTCCTCCGCCTTTCCTACGGAATCGTTTCGAGAAATGCAAAATGGGCTTGCCTTCATCTCTCTCTCTCTCTCTCTTACATTCTCCCCCTCCTCATTCTCCTCTACATTTCTTCCTTCACCTTCGATCCTCCCCTCGCTCGGGGTTGCTGCCACCCCTCGCTCCCCACCCTCCACCGCCGCATCCACCCCAATAACCCCTCGCTCCAATCCCCATATCTCTCTTCACCCCCCCCCCCCCCAAACTTCTTCACTCAAACTCACCCCAACACCCTCCGACCGATGCCCTTTCTCCCAAATCTCCCATTCTTACGCATTTTCCCTTTATATGCTGAGGAGTCTTTCGTTTCCTTTCTCCGTATTCGGTTCAAATTCGACGGGAGACGCCTCGATAACCAGACTTCGGGGAACTGGGCTGCTTCAGTCTGCGTCACTTTGAGAAAGGTTTCGAATGGTCCTTACGGTGGGATATATCCATGCTTTTGGAATTTCCATATCGAGAACTGGGCGTAAACGTACATTTTATCTATGCCGTTTGCTTCCGGTACCGGCCATCATCTTGTTGTGCTGCTCGTCTTCCAGGCTTGTTTTATTTTCGTCTCAAGAAAAAAAATTGGAATTAAAAAAAGAAGATATTCCGCGGTTATTTGCTTGACTAGCCGGAAATTAATTAAATGTTATATCCGATATTTAGAGTCGCTTAATGGAGGGCGTTTGCAATTTCTCATTTGAAAATTTCTCCTTTCTCATTCCTCGGCTCGGATATTCCAGTCGATGGAGAACTCACTCGATGAGGAGAGTGATACTGAATGTAAGAAAAGATAAAACAACAACAGATAAAAAATTAACTTGAAAATTTGTGGTTATCCTTTTTGGTTGAAAGTAAATTAATAATTGACCCTCCATCAATATAATTTTTAAAATACACTGCGAGATATTTTAGGTTAGTTTTACTTTAAAAATGTATGCTCATTTACAATGGTTGGAAATGAAACAGAATACTTGAACTTGAATAATGAACTTGGAAAAAAATAATTTGTCTGATGATGTTAGTGAACTTAATGCTCATTATTTGATGTCGAATAATTCCTACTAAGGACATGGACATAAATTATGTCGTCAACTGAGAGTGGAGCTATTTATCCTGCAGTATAATTGAATATAATAAAATCAGAGTTGCCACATATCAAACTTTTTATCGTTAGTTACTGCAATGTTTGGCATTCTTTTTCCTGAAAACAGGATTGACGTCAAATCTAAAGTTACACCTTGAGTTATTCGAATACAACCAGATTATTCTGTATCACCTAACTAAATCACTCTATTTGAAATGTTTCATGCAAAATTGCAATTTATGTTGAAAAATGCAAAAATTATTTATTGTTGTATGACAAAAATATCACTCAGGTCTCATAAAACATTTTTCGAGGAACAAAATAAATCATATAGAGAGTAAGCTTTTAAATGTGAAGGAAGTGGAGAGATATAATGATAATTTTAATGTTAATCATATTAAGTGGTTTCCAGTGGATTGAGGACACTCGGAATCAACCAGGAATAAGAAAACGACAGAGCAAATTCAATTTGCACTATAAATTAGAGTTAACAGAAAAATAAAAAAAAGGAGGGCACGTGGAATACCAGTTGTTGCGACACCAGTCTTAAAGCAAAACAATTTTTAAAATAAATTTAATATCTGAGATATTTTAATTAGGAGACATGATATTCGGTTTTTCTAAAAATAATAGATTATGTGAAGCGTATACTTGAAATTTGACTGCTTAGCTTCAAAATGTGCTAAAAATTTCCCGTGCCTTCTGAAAATCTAAAATGATGGAGCTTTTGTAACGATAAGGAAGTGCTAACTCTGCATCTGAAATATCTGCAAATTTAGGTCTTTGATGTGATGAATGTATGTCTGCTAGGAACTATAAAATCAGTTGAAATGCAGTTACAGAAAATATTATGGTACAATAGCACCAAATGAATAACATAATTTTTTTATAAAAGAAAGTTTAAATTTAATTCTACAGGGATATTCATCATGTCCACTCCCAAAAGTTTTGACATGAGCATCTCTGAATGCACTCTGGAGGAAAGAATTTGATGAAAAGTATACCTACGATACCTCGTATTACCTATACGTATGAAAATGAATCACACCTATAATCTAAAAGCGGCATATGAAATTCCTGCATTTTGTATCAATGGTTCTGAAGGAATTGGAGCGGAATTAATAAGGAATTCCTTTGAGTAGTGTCTAAACGACTTCTCAATCCTCATGCTACCTAATCATCTTCCTGTAAAAGATGGATCACTATATTCTTAATTACGGTTTACACATATTTTAATTCATTAAATCCAAAAAAGTTCAATAGTTAAATCGATCCTAGCAAGGCGATATTTTTTCCCGGCCGAAAATGTTTTACAGATCTTTTACAGGGTGAATTCCAAAAGAAATGCAATTATTTTTTAAAGTAATTTTTTGAACAGATTTGCAAAAACACTTTAATTTCTTCAAAGTCCTGTCCTCTGGTCTCTGAACATTTTTCCAGTGACTCTGCCATGCCCGGCACGCGCTTTAGAAGGCATCTTCGGGGATCTATCGCGAGGTGTTCGTCACGGCTGCTTGGATCACTTTTATGGACGAAAAACGGGTTCCTTTCAGGACTGCATTAATTCATGGAACGAAAAAGAAGTCTGCTGGGGCACTGTTAGGACTATAGGGGGGGTGGGGCAGCGTGGGCACCTGGTGTATCCTGTATTGCCTTTCGAAGAGATGCACCAGAGATCAACGATGCGCGGCAATCAAATGATGCGTTGGTTTCGGGGCAACATATATATCAGTGCGACCTGCGTTCGCGCTACACAAACAGCTCTAATCGGAGAGTAAATGACGCAAGTGGGGAGCAACGACTCCTTTGTGAGGCTGTGTGCACGGCATCTCCTAACAGCTATTGAAAATCTTGACTTCATAACTCACGGAAAAAATTGAACCTGCGCCGTTGTGAGCTATTAAAGAAAGAACCACCACAGGGATCCATACTTGGTCCTTTTTTTTGGAACATCTCCTGGAACGATCTTCTGAATCAACCCCTTCCTGAAAACTTCAGATGGACGGACCACGCCAATAACATTGTAATCACAATGCCTGCAACTTCAAGGAGAGAAATACAAAACATTGATAAGGAATGTTGCCATATATTGGAGTCATGGAGTGCGAAAGTAAAATTAAAAGTTTCTGTTAATAAGACGAAATACGTCGTGTTCGGGAAAAAATTGTTGCGAAACCCAAGTATAAAAATCTATGGCCAAAACGTCAAAAATGCCTCCGCATTTAGATACCTGGGCATTGAATTCGATGATAGACTAATATTCCAAGTACACGCAAATTACGCAGCAAGTAAGTCAAGGAAATATTTATTTAACAACTTTAAGAAGGCTGTGTAGAAACAGATTTGGCATTACTACAAATATCTTAAGAACTATATAGTACGGAGTCATCATCCCAATATTGGCAAACGGCTGTGAGGTGTGGGGAAAGGCTAAATTACAGCATAATCCGGAGGAGGCCCAAAGATCTTTCCTAATTGCAATATCCGGGAGCTACAATACGGTCTGTAATGAAGCTCTACAAAAAATAACCGGTATACAGCCGATAACATTCTCAATAAAGGAAAGAAGAATCAAGTCACGAATGAAGCAGATGGAAGAGGCTACTCTAGGAGATGAATCTTTGTCTCCCACTGATAAATGGAGCAGGAGCAGGTAGGTTATAAGAGCGCATTTCCCGGAGTAATGGGAATGGGGAACGTGAAAAAAAGGGAAAACAACCAGACAATTCCTGCCTTAGCGTGAAGGAAAGAATGAAAATCAACATTAAAACTTAAAAAAGAATTACGCAAATTTTAAGAGGACACGGGGAGTTTAGATCATGCCTCAAAAAAGCAGGGAAAAGAAAGGAGGGGACGGATGAATGCATGATGGAGACGGAAATACACAAGAGACCTTTATTGCCCAATTCATGCCGAGGAAAGACGCGAACGGGAAGCTATCCTTGGATATTTGCATAACGTCCAACACATTGGGAAATATCTACATGAGGAATAGATTAGGAAAATATTGGATAGATTTATCAACAAAAAAAGAAAAGTGGGAACGGGGATAGCGACGAAAAGGAAGGGTATGTAACTCATTCGAGTATTTGTAAAAAAATTAGCGAAATTGTATTGGGGGTTTAAAAATAAGGTACCCAAAAAAATATTGAAATAATAAATTGCCCGATTCTAATCGAACAAGCAAAATTATTAATTATTAAAGAAAGAACGAATTCCCATTGGAACACCATAAATAGCATATCCCGGGATGGCGGTCTCTGGAACTGCACCACGCGTGAGTGCGTTCCCAAGGGGGGGTACGTGTGAGTGTGGGAGGGAATGGAGGGAGAGAGTGAGCCCGGTCGCGTGGTGTATTCATAGAACGAGGCGGGGAGGGGGTTGGGGGACGGGGGAGGGATTTGGGTAAAAGAATAAAAGGCAGGGTGCGGAGAGGGAAGCACCCGAGATCGCTACAACCGTTAAAAGAAGAATCATCGAAATGGCTGCTGTTGTTTAGAACGAGCTTCGAGATATCTGGATCCGTGGGCCCTCGTCGTATTGGATGGGAATAGCGGGGGGGAGTTGTCGAGGGGGATGGGGTGGGAGCGTGGGTGGTGTTGCTGGGGGAGGAGGCCGACTGATTTAGATTCAATGGCCGCGGTGGGGGAGGGTGCTTGGGTGGCGAGATGTTTCTTTTCATTTCCTTCTTTTGTTCTCTTCTCTCTTTCGAGAGAATGGGAAGAGGGAGATGAGGAGGTTGGAGGATTTTCGTTCGGTTCTGGCGGCGGAGACGGTCGAGGCGAAAGGAAGTACAGGAAGCGGGAAGTGGAAGCGAAAGGAGGAGAGCCGAAGTAGACCCAAGGTCTCTTTCTCATCATGGGAATCGAACCCAGGTGGAGGGCAATCCGAAAAGAAAACACGACGCGGGATCTGCAAAATGGAGAATAAAAAAAAAGAAATATCCAACTTGATTTCCCAGCCAGGATATTTTCATTATTTCGAAAATTTCCTCCTGATTCAAAATGACTCTGTGCGATCACAGCCTTCATTGAGAATTCTCCATTTCCAGGGAGTAGTACACAGTTTCGGGAAAATATAGGGCTTTAAATTCACCGAATCGACCAACCGCATAGGAAGCACGTTCGATGTTTGGAGAGGAACGAGGTATTCGACCGTTGCGCCGTTCCCTGGCGATCGGGGTCGTAGGACCGACGTGTGGGAGCGACGCGTGCCTTGGGATTGCTAGGGTGGGTCTCGTGAGTTTTTGAATGCACGAATTTATTAGGGGAGCGAGAGGGCATATGGCATACATTAAGAGTGAGAGTCTATTTACCTCTTCGTGTTGCTGCTGACGTCACCTTATAGCAGTTAACATACAAACTCCAAATTACCATCGATATATCTGAAATAAGTAAAGACTGTGCCAAAAAATTAAATTGTTATATACATATCAATAATGGCCATTTTTTGATTCTCGTAGACAAAGTTGGCAGTTACCGTAAGGATTAGGTATTAAAGAGCCATGAGAATATAGCGTATAGATTATAGAGCATATATGATTTACAAAGTACGAATTATTAAATAAAAATTTATCCTTTTCTGCCTTCAGAGGAGACTTAGTGTTTAATGTAAAAGCTGTAAATTTGGAAACAATATAACTCAGAAAAAATCAAAAATTACATTTTTGTCTCGTGTTTTGGTTTGAAAAGTTAATACTCAAATTCATCTTTAATTCTATAATGAAAACGCTATACTTCCACTGCTTCCGTTCAATTTGGTGAAAACTACATTTTTATTATTTGCTTTTTCATAATCGATATTTGTCATCATTACTGGTTACTAATCCGAGGATTGTTTCGTAGCATCTTTTTTGACCATCCAATTCCATAATTTTCTCTTCATTCTCTCATAGCTCCTTGCACCAACATTTCCTGTTGCTCAGGGACTTATCGGACTTGGTCTATCTTTATAGACTGATATCAATAATTTTCTCTCTTAATTTTCCTTACTTATTGCTTTTAATAAACTAATATATGCGTCCTATTAGTTACCCTTTCTTTCTTGCCGGTCTCCTCTATACGCTCCTCATTTCACCCACCCTGCGGAATAATTCTTCCATTACGCCTTCCAAACATTTTGTTTTCAACGTTTTTTAGAATTCACCATCAATATGAAAATGTTCACGTGTCAATTGAATTTAGGTTCACTCCCTGGGATCGATACTTCGATGTAACTTCGATCCTTTAAAGTTCCCCTTCTGAAAAATTGTCACAACATTTTTCACAACTTGCTCGGAAATAATATTTCACCAGATTCACTCGTCAAAAATAACTGATGCGTAACGTTTTAGGATACTTAAACAGGGAAATCATTTTCAGGGAAGTTACCGCCCTGATATACCTGTTCTATTTGAACGGGTTTCCTGGATACTACGGTATCTCCAGGGCATTGAGTACTTCATCAGCACTCCTTGAGGTCGGAAGACAAAGCGCACGTTCGACGAGAGTTTGCAAATTTTCTAGGTGAGTGATGGGTGCCTGCTTACCGGGAAAAAAATTCTCCCATTTATCTCCTATCATGTTTTCTGATAATGGTGGAAAATGGAAGAATTTTATTAATTTCTTGGGGTAATTTCCTACGGAGCATTTAGTTCCATATTTGAACGAAAAGGAATATAAGGACATTTAAGAATCTTATTAATATTACAATAAATCTAAAATAATTAAGGATATTTTCTCGTATCCTTTCCAGTCCTTTTAGTTTATAAATGCCATAAAAGGTAATGCATTGCAAAAAATTAGGTGGCGTTGATCACCTAGAGGGAATAATCAGCGGAGACGCATCTGCTTCATGCCGAATGTTTTATAATGTAATATCAAAGTTGGAAAATAATAATTATGAGGTTAAACATTTCTTAAATCGTACGAAAGAAATTGGTCCTCAAACATAATTGTCATTGTCTTGTTAACTGGGATTATAGGAAGGACATGTAATCAATTACAGCGTTTGTAACCTGTAATTGTTTGTTCATTTGTAACACTTTACCGACTCTTAACGATTCTAAAAGAGATATATGGTATTTTACCAATTTTCCTAGTTAGGTTAAGTCACCAAAAATCAACGAAATCTGGACGTACGATTTTTCTTAGTCTTCAGACACTCACGGAAAATACTGCGAAGGCCTTCCCGGTAATTTGCAGATGACTCGAAGGCTTTTCGGAGGCTTTATACCAGAGACCCCATTGGATACGAAGGATTGTATAAAATATCGGAAATAATTTTTTCCTGACGTGACTGTACGTCGCAGCAATACGTGGCTTAGTGGTGGGGTGTCTGACCTTCAACGCAAGCCAAGCTCCAATCGCCTGCGAGTGTTTGTTCAGGCTAGGCTAAATCGTGTTTTTAGTAGACACCTGTCAAGTCACTAGTTGCAAGCGCAAAATGCAGCGAACGATTGATCAGCGGTACGGCATTAAATTTTATGTTGAACTGCGGAAATTGGTACAAAGACATGATTTGCCAAGTGTTTAAGGATAAAAGCATGTCACAAACTGTAGTTTGTAAGTGGCACAAGCTCTTCAAAGATTGCCGAGAGAGTGCGTGTGGAGCACGAGCCCCGCCGTATACGTCAAGAACCGTCGACAACGTGCAACGTGTGCGCGAAGTGCTGAATTCAGACCGTCAAATAAGTAGAAATCCCATAAATAAGTAGAATTCTTTTTTGTCACCAATAAAAATGGCTGGAGTGGGATGATTTGTGTTGGGAAAGGTAATGAGAGATCTTGGGAAAGCAACGTGACCCACGTCAGTTAACTGTGGCAATTTGCAGTGTGCGGATTGCTGCTAGGATGGACCCCTTTTCGACGGTCACGTCACAAATTCACGATGCCACTTCCCATGGAGCAATGATATGCGATAAAATTGTGCATTAAGCCTGGAAAATTTACTTCGGAATCCATGACCATGTTTAGGAATGCTTATGGAGATAGAGAAATATTCCAAAATATGGTTTTCTGCTTGTACAGGATGTTCTGGGAGGGTAACGAGGAGTTTGACGATGAGGATTGCCCATCAACAACACAGTGTGATGAAAACGTGCAAAAATTGAGACATGCTCAATTTTGATTGACATCCAAGTGTCACAATGTTAACATAAGAGTGCAATATTCAGAAAACCACAGTGCATTGTATTCTAACAGAATATTCAGCCATGAGAAAGGTGTGCCAAGATGGTCCCCCCAAGGTGCTGTCGGAAGGCTACTTGTGTGACAATCTTGCCTTTGACCTCTTGGACTTTTTAGAATAGGTGTTTGACCGAATTTTTTTAGAATAGGTGTTTACTGGTGACGAGACATGGGTCTTTGAATACGACCCAAGTATAACTAACCCCTTTGAGCACCACTTTGGGCCACTGGATTATGTTAAAGAGGCCATGACAAAGGGCCCTGAACGAGGGTCCTGTTGATGCCTCACAGGAAGCATACCACAACTGGCGGAGGCACTGGCATTAGAGGTTCGATACATAAGGGTGCTCTTTCGAAGAATGTTAGCAATATGTACTTTGATCTACAATAAGTTTTTTCCCCAGATTTATTTTACTTATATTGGGAGAGACCTTGTATGCCAAGGGACCCCAAAGGAAAAAGTTTAATCAGAGTGACGGACACGTACTCCCCCCCTCGCAAACATACGACAACCGACATTTTCAATCTATGTGCCATCTTATTCCTGGGAAAACCTAAAATAAAAATATCAGCTGCAAGATTAATATCCCGGTTCAAAAAGTAATGAAACCACTTCCTCCCTATTTTCCAGTTCCCCTCTGAATAATTAAAACGGACCGAAAACTTTTTAAAAAATCTTCAAAATCCACCAAGCCGTCGTGAAGTCCTCTTTTCATCTCCCTCTCTTGACCAGCACCCTGCAACCGTCCCGGATGTACTACTCATCGCTGTCTCTTCCGTTCCGCTCTCTCCCTCTAGTCCCTCTCATTATCACGTCTTCTGTTTACCTATCTTCATCATTCAGTCACTCGGAATTACCTTCAAAATATTTCATACATATCCTCATATACGATCATTGTCGCACTTAATTTATTGGGAAATGCATCATTTGCCTCTCTTTTAACGTAAATAATCACCGTATCCCACGTAAAAATGCATTTATGTCCACAAGCCCTATCCATTTACATTCTGTTCCTATGGCTAACTTTTCGATCCCTGCTTCTTTTTTTCCGCTCTATAATGCTTCACCAATTCCGTTTCAAACATGGAAGTAAGGACAAGGAAGACCGAAGACATTTCGGCCCTCTAGGTCTGAAAACATTACATTTAGTATTCTCCTCTCCTCAACCTTAGCCATTCCCCTGCCCCTTAACCCTTTTCCTTCCTTCACTCTTTTTCTACATTTCTCTCCTGTCAACTACAGATATTTATCTTCCTCCATGAGCTTACACTGTCTCTGGGAGGTTTTTCATTGGTGTTAGAAATGTTTCTGGGACGGTTCTGGGGGTTTATATGTGTTTTGAATGTTATACATACATACATATATATATATATATATATATAACATTCAAGTAAAGAAAACCGCCATATGAAGAACATTTACCAATTCACATGGAAATAGATATAAGGAAAAGGGGTAGGATAGATAGATAGATAGAGGTCTTTATTTGGGGTAATTGATTGGGGTATTTGAAAAGGGGTAGGAATATATATCAAAGAGGAAAACTAGAGAGGTGGGGAAGGTGGAATCGAACTGATCACAAGTGAAAAAATATTTCCCTGACCGGAACTTTAACCATGGGTCTTTTGACTTGCCGGGCCGATGCCACTTGAGCTATGATTCAGTTTAAATTTATTCGGTCCGGAATCTTACACAGCTAGTGTTTACATCATCCATAATGTCAGCTTACCGATTATTGTTACAGCATGTTTTTTTCCTTATATAAATATACAATCCTTGCATGTAAACATACACGAGTACATACACATATATACACATAAATATAATATGCATATACTCATACATACATACACATACATTCATATACATACATTTACAATTTTGGCCATGAGCAATACAGTGGAAAGATATAAATGAAGGTGGGGTTCACAAGATATGATAAGAAAATTTAGATTAGCAACGGACCATTACGAGTATACGATGCATAGTATGGTTCCAATTATCGATAGCTTTGAAGCACAGTAGTTCTGCAAAACGGGTGAAGTGTGTCCGGCACCGGGGGCAGCCACGTCCATTCTACCAATGCTTGCATACCTTTAGCGGAATATTAATTCGCAGTTCTTATTTGTATGAATTGCACGATTAGGGTGGTCATTATGAAGGACTTGAAGCTCGTAAAGAGCCGAAAGTTCAGGGTGATCAGATTGATGCCGGTTCGCTTTATGCATGAACATAATATACACGCTAATATAGATCAGTTACATAAGGGGCGAAAAAAGTACAAAAGAGTAAATTTCACCAAAAATACAATACATACAGGGTTGAATCCGTACCTCTCCTCTTATTTTTAGGGTAAGTGATGTACCAAGTGAGCTAATATACGCACCTTAATGCATTAGATCAGTATTGCACGCTTCCGTGAAAATGCTAAATGGGTTCGACGGCGCCGATGATTGAAAGTAGACGGGAAGAGCGAGGAACTGTTCGTTAAATACATTGACGCTAGTGTCCTTTGATTGTTCACACTATTTCTCCATTAGTTCGAGAGCGTCCATCTTTAAGCCCTTAGGATACAGATTTTTGGATTCGATATGTAAGGTCACTATAGTGAATGAAGTTAAGCAGAAGTTTTCAAATAGGGAGTCTCAAAAAACTAACGCAAACAGCTTACGTCCATCCCCTGCCCTCCCAGCACTCCCCCTTGATGGACCACACTAATGACTTACCCTCCTACTCCCTACCGCCTTCCAGGGCAACATCGGCTCACTCCCGCTACGGCCTCGACGCTCCTCCATCCTGCCATTACCGGTCTTCTCATCGGTTGCCGTGGTATTCAGCCATTACGTCTAAGTAACGTGAGAAACCCCCCACCTCCAATATCATGTTTGAAAAGTCAATGTCCTCATTCACACTTTGTACTTGATGCCATAACACTGTTAAGAGCGTTGTGCTAATAAGCATATGTGGAAAATTGTTGCATATCTGTTATTTCAGGTCTCATCAAGGACAAGACTGAAGTGAGTTTAAAAATTTTTAGAACATTTACATATGTATGCATGAATCCCCTCTTCTCTTAATCTTCGCGGTAGTTACTCATTGTACACTGATGACGGTGGCTGAAATAATAAACCCTTATGTGAGCATTTTTATCACGTATTTTATGATAGTGTTAATGTGTGTGAGGGTTTTATATCATATATTGTATGTAGGTGTATTTGAAATAGTTTCCCGAATTCCTACATCGTTTATTGAATGTAACCCCTATGTATTAATAGGATCAGGTTATGAAAACAATCTTAATATCTGTTAGGGCGTAAATAATTTGAAAACATAGCTATCTTTTGAAAATATTAAGAAGAAGATAAGATTACTACTTCCTTATTTTAATTTTGATGGTGAGGTGGGTGATTGGAAAAGCTGATCTGTGAAATTATCTTTGTTTTATTGCATACTTCTGGATGCTATCGTGATCCGGATTCATTATTACGTTTGAAGTAACTTAAGTTTTGAGAACCGATGTTTTTAATTTCTCTTTTCATTTTAAATCTTAACATTCAAATATTTCCAAACGCTTCCAACTTGTGTTTTGTTACAGATTTTTTTGTTTATGCTCTTTTTATTCGTCTACCGCAAGAGGAAACAAACCAATTAAGTTAAATTTCAACACATAAAATATAAGTTTCGTATTCCATGCCGAACTGGAAAGATTCATGTTTGTATTATTTTTGAATTGGAAGCAAGACTGGCGAATTTGTTTCTGTTATTGCTGGCAGCAAAAATCATTCCTTTATGGAACTCGTGTCTATGTGAATCTGCTAACTTAAAAAAAAATATTCCAATTTATTTTAAAAATTCATTCACTATTCGATCCATTCAAATAGCATTTCTCACAGGATGAAAAAATAATATATTTTAAAATATTTCCAATTCATCATCATCATTCGATTCGATACATCTTCAAAGAATTCAATTCAGCATTGAAATAAACGAGATTGGGCGAATCCCCAAGGTTTGCTGGAGGGCGCTATCTTGGCATGTGGATCTCTTTCGTGGATTGAAATATGTTACCGTAAAAAATACCTTATGGAGAATGAACGGCTATATTTTGGAGAAATCTTGCTCGTATTATTTGAAAGCATTTTGAAAAGGAGTGAGATATCTATTTCAAAAAGCTGCCATTGAATTTGAGTCTCCACGTTTGCTCGTGAACTGCCTTAAATCGCAAATAAAAACATCGAATCGCCAGACTGCAGCTCTCAACTGTTTTTGTATATTCAATGAAACCACGCGCAATTACATAAATCCTAGAAATCCCCATAATTTTGTATGTTTCAATTATTTAAATAGTATGTATATAATTATTCTTGGCCTAAGTGATTAGCAGTTCCACGTTATTTAAAATCTAATAAAAAAGCATTGTGGGAATACTATCTGGACGGCGCTATTTTCGAGGCATGTTTCCGCAGAACCGCCATTCAAAAAATTTGAAATAATACGACAGAGATATTACCTTAATCGATTTTGCTAAACCTACGTTTTACGTCAATAACGATATGGTGCTTCGAAAAAAATGAGTTGCATTAAGGATTTACAGTGCAGTGTTTCATCCTAATACGCATTTCATCCAGCACTTAAAGATGCCAACATTAAGTTAGGCGTGCAATAAGAAATAATTTTCTGCATTGATACTTCGTACAAAATTTAAAATTCTCTTTTGTTAGCTAGTTGTAAATGTAACTTTATATCGTAAATCTAATTGTCTTTGGGATGAATTATTTCCTACGAAGCGAGAATTATCAGCTCTGACCTCCCAGTGTGATAACCATCCGTAAACAAGCTGGCCATATTTACCCAATGGTCATCAAATGTAATATGTAGATAAATCTTGTATTGTGCATAATATTGCCCATTAAAGAGGACAGTTAATTGCAACTTTGATGTGCGCCCAACATTTTAATTATCGCTCGCTATATTTGTGGAAGGGAAGTGGTTTGGTAGCTTATGTCCCATGTGGTTTATTCATATTTCCGGTAATTTATAAATCGGTGGGTATTATTTAAGTTACTTCTGTCTAAAACACGAGTTCTCTAGCTGATGCTAAATATGGCAGGATATAAACAGAACAAAATCTCTTTTCGCGTATTCTACCCTCTGGATTTGGAACATTTAAAGTAAATACAACGGTGTACTGTGGTTTTCGGAGATATACTTTTGCAGGTATTGTTTACACCTGATACGCATGACCAAAGAATTCAAATGCTAAACTCAGATGTTAATTTCAAATATTCAAATCAAACATCGAGCATGAACCGCAGAATGTCATTCCATTATGCTCTCTTTTACATTATCATCCCGTTTTGACATTCTTCCCCATCAATATTCAACCCGAAGATTGACTTTGTATGTGAGGGTAGAGCTCACCTTATATTAAGCCCAACGGCGTGCGAAATTTACCCACGCAAAGGGTAATAATGGGGGCAGTTCCTTTCCCTGTGGAACCTGTGGCTTACCCGGAATATCTGTTGCCTGAAAAATCACACAGCTGTTCAATGAATTGGTAATTAAGCTATTTTTGCTGAAGAGTGTCCAGAGGCGTTCCGCAGGATAGAACCCGGGCCTCCTGGTAATAAAGCCAATTCAAAATCAATGGGTATATACTGTCCATGTACGCTTCGGAAGACTATATGATGCAGACGATATGTATAGATTTATACTTTTTAACATACCTCAGCTGGATATACGTATATGTCAATTCCTTGAATTATTTCTTGTTCACATGTAAGTACAAGCTTCAGTACAGTTCAGTTCAAATACAAGGTACAAGCCACCTCATGCTTCATCCATCCAAACATCTACAATGCTATCGCTACCTTTCTATAGCCCTATACTACTTTACTGACCTCCACATCTCTTATTCCACATATAATGCTGATCTAGCGTTTTTACCCCATTTTCCCCATTTTTTTCTGCCCCTCCTCCGATCACGCCTCAAACCTTCCAAGTTCAGCAACCCGACTCATGAATCTCTAATCTATGACTGTTTCAAATAAGTCACCATTTATTTCATTTATTTAAATTTTCTTACAACTTTAAATGCCTTCCTGCATTGTATTTTTTAATTTTGCCCACTTCTCACCGAAGTCTATTTAAAAATTGAATCAAACCTACCGCGGCCAAATTTTTCAAAACATTTTCCAAAAAATATAGAACTAAAAACATAGTGGACATTGTGTATAATGAATAAAATGAATTTTGCGAAAGAAATGTTGTTTTCTTAGTTAGTCCCGGGACTTATTGCCCGGGATTTATTAAATATATTGTAAACATATTGCATTTTAAATCCATTATATGACGGGAACGATTGTTTGTTGCTCTAATAGCACAATCCTAAATTTACCTTACGACCGCCGATTTTTTCATAACTCACATTCAATGACAATGGATAGACTAGCGCTGGCCTTCCCTGCAATAGTGTGTGTGCCGTTCCACTTACCCGACCAGCGTGGCCACGGCAACCCGTGCAGTCCTCGGCAGAGGGGTCGTTTGGACGCGGGAGGGTAGCAAAGCCGTTCCAGCGTGAACAGCGGCCATTAGGGGCGACGCGAGACAGAAACCGCGATTGCTGGCTCACATCACGGCAAGGGGTGCTCGGTGCATTCTGATCGTAGTGCACGACCCCGAGCTATTAGCGAGCCATTGATGTTTAAACCTCCGAGAGCACCCGCTGTGACCGGCCGGCCATTGGAGCGTGACGACAGGAGAGTGAGCGCGCGCGATATGCTGAGTGTACGTCGATATTAACTTAGATGTCGACATTGACTCGAGGCGCATAGGTGGACGTATCTTGGACGATGTTGATTTCGAGACAGATATCGATGCCGAGGTCTACATTGATTTAGACGTTTTAAAGTCTTAAAATGAGCTACTATCCATAAGGAGACCAGGTGTGATATTTGGTTTTCTTCGTACAGTCACAGGATTTACCTTATGGAAACTCATTATTAGGAAAGCCATAGAAAGACACTTATAATTTCCACGAGCTTTTTATCATCACAACCTGAGTTCGATTATTTGAATCATTAATTAACCTGAAGATGACTCAAGGATTCTAAAATAAATCGTGGGAGGTACAAATGTCTTTCTATAACTTTTCCGATTTGTTTTTCGCATCATTGTAATTATTTGTTAAAGTTTAGTAAAATAAATTATATGTGCCATAGCACCTGCAAGAATGACGTCTTCAAATTATGTCGTAGAATATTTTAACAGCTGTCCAAATGTATTACAGAAGACGTTCACTTGAACAAGCTATGGCAATAATAAAACTATGGTACTTGTCACTAAATAAGGAAGGGTATACTCCAAAATATCTCGACACTCAAGTTATTCAACATCATTACCGATATCGATATAAATATCGTTGTCGACAGTGAGCGATGAATGTTGACTAGAGGTTAATTTCGATCTCAATATTAATGACACAATATCCCGCAAGCCGCTGCAAAGGTGTTTGGTGGGGGATGTGAATATTTAAACGTAAATACAATTCCAAGAAACTGCGGGAGATGTCGCAACAGTAACTTTTAGCGGAGTCATCCGCTAATATGCATTTAAATGCAACAATTTTAGAGTGTAAAAATCGTTCGCCTTGACCGGGATTCGAACCCGGATCCCTCGCTGTCCGGCCAAATTCTTTAGCCAGTTAAGTTATCAGTTAAAAAAAGCCTTAAGTGTTTAAAGTTGGCTTTAACTTCGTGGACTGCGGCGTATCGCGCACGACTACGAACGCCTGTGAAATTGTACGTGGTTGTACGGTATTTCTTCACAATATCTAGTTCCTTTAAAAACCCCCAAAATATCAGAGTTTAAGAGCACACCTCGATAACTTAACTGGTTAAAGCACTCGGCCGGACATCGAGGGATCTGGGTTTGAATCCTGGTCAAGGCGAATGATTTTTGCACCCTGAAATTGTGCACGTAAATATAGATTTTAAAATAAGCACATGTACCATCCAGTGCATTATAACTCAGTGATACATGCCGTATCTAAAATTAGAATTTGATGAAGCTTTAAATTTATCTTTTTGAATTTAAACTATTTTTTAAGTGTTGCGTTTGATTAGCATTGAAATGCATCGTTCGAGGGAAGAGAAACTACTTGTTTCTGTCTACTGTGATGAT